>NW_026721995.1:0-8178 GCF_029784015.1 Lycium ferocissimum | reverse complement strand
CTAGGTTTCTCCGGGAGCCCCCTTTTTGATCCGGCGATATTTTGGTATATATATTTTCTCGTTGTTCTTGCTGCTCTCGTATATGTGACTATTTGGGTACGGGCGGGGCCTGTCCCGTCTTTCCCGATTCCTCGTTCGTATGTTGGGAGTGCCAGACATATACGTGAGGTGTGGGTGTCAACGTGCAGTACGTATGTGTGAGTTTTGCGATTTTGTCCGTTATGATAGCCTCGACGACACGTACGGATTTAGTATGTATATATGTATATGTATGTTCGTGTGAGGGATATTATATATTATATGGATTTATGCATGTACGGATGGATTGACTATTTAGTATGTCGGATCGATAAGTAGGTACGTATGGGTGTCCGGGTAGGACACCGCCCGCCCGCCCACGGGGTTGGAGTCGTGACACGTATCGCCCACTACTCTTACCGTAGTGGTGGTCATGCCACCTCCTCTAGGCCGGTGTAATCATACGCCGCCCACTGCGCTTACCGTAGTGGTGGTCATGCCCGGCCCTAGGCCGGTGTAACATCCATCATAAGCATGCATTGGAGCCCAATCAAAAACTATAACTTTATCGGAGTGACGTAAGATCGGAAACCTCCGATTACATTATGGAATAATCGGGGCGCTTTGCCTCACTCTCAAGAACTAGTACTATAAGGCGAGACTATCAATGAAGAGTAACATCATCAGAACACATAAACCGGATCATAAGGCGTCGTTTCATATACTCGGAATCTTTAAGATAGTCATTGTCCACAAGTAGAATTGAGAAATCAAGAAATAGTTTCATATTTTCATGTTATCATATTTCATGATAGGAACATATTCTCGACATATTCAACATAGACATTTTCTCGTATTGGACATCGTCATTCTCATTGAAAAATCATATTCGTCGTCTTAATCGTAAAAGCTTACAAGAATCATAGAACTTAATTTTGGAGTAAACGAATATTTTTCGAAAACATTTATAGACTTTTTAGAAAAGAATTCATGTCTTGGAATCATAACTTGTGACTTTTTAAAATAGGAACGTTATGGAAGCATTTATCAAGTCTCACGTACAGATCATGCCATAGAAAGAGAAGGGACGAGCCTAACATACCTCGCGCTCGCGCCTTACTAGCTACACTCATTCATCCAAGCTTGGTCCCGCTAGTCTACATTCAAAGAAAGTTGATGCAACCATTAGATTCATTGACATATACTTGTCAGAACCTTTCAAGTTCCTTCCTTAATTATCCAGGAATTTCGGCGGCATCTCCCTATAAACATATCCCTCGAGAATCTATCTCGACCAAATTTTTAATCAACGACAATCCGGGAATTCAACCCGGCCAAACCAACAACAATACCATAATTATTCTAGCAACACTTCAATATTCAATTCAATTCAATTCACATGATTTTCCAACACTTACTCAACACACCATTTTATCCGAAACCTACAACTTCAACCACAACCATACATGTCCTTGTTATTCATATGCATTAACTTCATTCCACGTTGCACGATCCATAACGACAGCAACTAGAATCTCAAATTATATCAATTTACCATAACTTACCAAATCACCTACTATTTGGTTACAACAACTTCTTACATATTTTCATGCATTTTCATCCATCTCCATACACTCCAACAACAACATATGTCTCTCTTTTCAATTCAATCACCACAACCTAACTTTCGATCTTCCAAACCATTAAATTCTTATTTTACATTGTAGAATCTATAACGACAATAATTAAATTATTAAAGGAAATTGGCTCATCACTTATACACTACACTACTCCATTCGGCCATCATAACTACATGCATGCTTTCATGACTTTCCATCCATTTCTACACACATTACAACAACAACCAACACATTACATAAAATTGGTCCATTCTCTCTACACCACATCATTCATGCACGGCCAAGCTTTGCACACACGGCCACATTGTACAACATCATATTTCATGAACTCCATTGGTTTCTACACACTCCAACATGCATATATCATCTCTACAACATATGTAAAGGAGATTGAATACATACCTCTTACACTTGACTTTTCAACTTCCGGCTAGGGTTGCGATTCCACCAAAAGAGTATTTTGTTCACTTCAACACTTATACCATGTCGTAGAGGACCTTCAACTTAGCGGGAATACTTGAAGAAAATATTTTTCTCCTTCATCTTCACTTGGTCTTGTTTGGCCGAAACCCCTCTCCTCCTCTTTCTTTCTTTTTTTTTTTTTCTCTCATTCTTTCCAATTTTCTTGAATGATGCATTAGTCCTCCTCCTTGTATTTAAACTTAATTCCCTCCAACAACAAAAGAACACATGCCCTTTCTTGAAGTTTCTTAAACACTAAAATAAGATGACAAACTTTCTTTGTTTCATTCATTTTTTTTTTTGTAGAACTTTCTCCAAGAATACAAATATACTTTTAGTCCATCTATATTTATACTTTTGCCCCCTTTTCTTTCCTTTTCTAGAATTTTCTTCCCTTTTTCTTGAAAATTAATAAAGAAGGCCAAGTGTCTTCTTATGTAAGATTTGGCCCTTCAAGAATTTTCTTGAACCTTGTGAAATTACTATTTTGTCCCTAGCCTTCCACATTATTCCCATGATGCCACTTTGCGAATTTCTTTTTCTACTAACCTTCCCACAATATTTCCATACTAATAATGTTCATAAATATTATTCATAACCAACTTGTACATTAGAAAAATTTAGGAGAATGGTCTCACCCTTAACTTTCCACGTCGACTTTGAAATTTCCAAACGTACAAAATACGGGCTATAACAGGCCATTTAGGCCGCATCCAAATCTGGTAGATTGGCGAAATATACATCGCCAGATACATACACGTATACAGACAAATGGGCCGTTTTGGCCATAGTAGCAAACGGGACCGGCCCCGAAGACACGGCGTAGACAAACGAACACACATGACCCATTTCCCACGTATATGACTACAGGCCTCACAAACCAAAACAGAATCATAATTCGGGACGGCCCCGCCGTACACCAAATAATCAAATATACGGAACACACATCACGGAATTTATGTACCAACATTTCTACTCGGATCGAAAGGACACTGCGGCATAGCGAGCATGTGTGGCCTAAACCTGGCGTATCACGAACCTTCTACTCGCGCATGAAACTTGTTTCGAAGAAAGGGGGGTTTTCTTGTTCCAAGAATGTACTCGCATGTAAAGCAGAGTACGAAACCAAACCATTAGTAGTGAAAGGTACGGAGAGAGAATACCGGATCAAAATATCAAAGTTTCAAGGCACATGTACATAATGCAAATAGAAAATCATACGGTAAGGCTCTCTTGGTCACCACTGCTTGAATTTTCTTGCCACAACACGACATACTCGGTTTCAAATCTCATATATATATATGACATAACACATCATCACAACATATCCTATAAGCTCAAGTTTTCTAGAAAGATCTTAATTCGCAAAAATGGCCCTATGGTGAGGTCTCGGAAACCATACACATGCCTTTATCATAAGACGCAGATCACACACATGTGCCGGGATCCCATGATATCATAATAACATGCACGAGCGGGTAGTGAGAGACTAATGCAATTTTGGCACGTAAAAACATTTGCAAAAACGTAGTATGGTCATATGACGACAAATTAAGCAAACTAGTTTAAATAATTGAGTAATGTGGAATTTGTCTCCCAAAAGTATTTCTGACATCGGATTTGTAGTTCAAAATACATATTGGAACGTACGGAAGTCATTAAAACATCATTCTTTGATATCTATAATCATAGCAAAAACCCCTTTAACATCATACCAAATAAGCCGAATAGGACAATCGGAGGGATCTCGGGGCTAGTGGGCCCACCTTGGTCAAGTCGAAGTGGCATACGTAATTTTACAAACATTAGACTCTAGGGAAGCATCCATGAAAGTTTCAGAGCAAACCGAGTTCGTTTGGGAATGTTACATGTTTGAACATCTTTCCAACAAACGGCAATATAGCTCAATTATGCCCAATGAATAGTACTCAAAAGCAACTCGGATTTCCGTGAGGGTAGTATGCCCTAGAGACTCGAATCCAAGCCTAATACACCTAAGACATGCCAAAAGGAGGAAAGGGTGAGCTTTACTTTACCTTTTGCTTCCTATACGTCTCCAAAATCACATCTCAAGTTCGCCGAAATCTCAATTTGGTCACATTTACCAATCAGAGTTATAGCTTCTAAGAATTCAACTTAAATTCATATTGTCTACCGAAATTTCGGTCGAAGATCTCCTTATAAATTCAACGTTCTAGTAGAGAATCATCTGTGTTGCGCGCCACGCTAAAATATGTCACACCCCAATTTCCGATGAGGGTATGATGGGCACCCGACCTTACCTAGGCCGAGCGAACCCGGCCGACTAACGTAACACTCATGACCACACTCGGGCCCACAAAACATAACATACACACGATATGAAAATTTTTCGTAAAAACAAACATGCCTTTCGTTTTTTTTTTTCAAACCAAATAAAATCTGCAATCGTATGAAAATCTATAATGTAAGGCATAAATGTAACTTCGCTTATATAGCCGCTTGCCAAACACATCGGTAGCATAATGCATACAAACACACCGAAACCATAGCATAGTCGCTTACAAAAAATTCGACATATCATACACTCGACACGTTGCTCGCAAAGTCTCTATCATAACTTCGAACACCATACAAAGCACTCGACTCGGCAAAGACTCGAGGAAATGGAGCTCGCCAATCCAGCCGAGCATCTTCACGAACATCACCGACTATCCGTCGGGTACTGCGTGGCATGAAACGCGACCCCGAAGAAAGGGGTCAGATGAAATATGTACTGAGCATGTAAAGCATAGCATACATCAAACGAGGTCTTAACCGAAGTGGGAAATACAAAAAGTGAAGTTGTAACAACCCAAGCACTTACATCCGACACATACAAATTAAACATACTCATACCGAACACATCATAATCTGTCATACGAAATAACATTAACCGATGTGGGATTTGTCCGGTCCAATGTGGAATTTTACCTCATCACTGGATTTGCCCCACCATCGGTGAACAAACTCATCATAGCATCATACATTATCACATACCAAATGCGGCCCATAGGACCCGCGGACAGAACGTGGTCGCCACCCTATCTGGCGCCACAACACGCATAACACCGAAGATTTCAAATCCCCGTATCCCCGAACACAACACATCATCACAACACATCATAAGCCATATCACAAAGATAACTTCATAAACGGAACCCGGCCCTATGGCGAGGTCTCGGAACCGTAACACAAGCATAACACCAGAGTATATTATAGTGCGCACGATCACATACCGGCCCGGGATCCGGTGAAAGAGGTAACACAGAACGCACGAACAGATCGTAAGTAACCACACGCATATCAGACATCATCACAGACTCAACCGAATGATCAGAACGAACCCTCTTTTTTTTTGAAAATCCAAAACCATAGGCAAAACAAGTTTTCTCCCGAATCTCGCTCGGGGCCTGTCAAACCGATCTTCAGAAACCGTTGTTACGTATCAAAATCATGGGCATAAAATCCTTATTTCCAACTCGACAGAAAAATAAATAATCATAGTGAAGGAAATATTAGATTTTCCGAAAAATCCATAAAGGTAGCATAGAAAGGCCGCGGGCCCCACGGACGGGTGCCGACCCCGTCCGAGCCCGACTACGAGGGGTAGGGAGAGTGATGCCTTATGAACTTACATATTATGTTTTGGGGCGTTTCGAGGTCGTATGCAAAAGTTACGGACGTTCGTAGTTTTCGGAGTCGTTTAGGCATATATCTCTTTTGAAAATAAAACTCTTTGAACAAAATTCTTTTGAAAATATAACTCTTTTGCTACCCTGGAAGTTTAAGCATACAAAAGACGTAAGGATCATAACTCGACCGTATTAAGGATACGAATATCAAGAAACATATAAGAATCGCTTACGCAGCATTTCAAACTCAATCATATCCAAAACATACGGGCCATATAACCTGACCATACTAAGGATGCCACCAACATCAAAGCAAACACGAATCACAAACATACTCGAAATTTACGAATGGAATTACCCCGAGGCACAAATCATGTCATACCTTAGTTCCGTCTAAGACATGCCAAAAAGAAAAGAAGGGTAAGCTTCACATACCCGGTTTGCTTCCTAGGCTAATCCAAACTCAAACCTCGGCAAGCTCAAAATCTACAATAACATCGATAGGCATCGAACATTAGTCATACGCGCTAAAGAATCCAATTCCAAACCATTACTTTTTCTACGAATTTTGGGCAGCATTTCCCTTATAAGTGCACAAACCCCGAGATTTTAACTCGGCCAAATTCATCAACAAGAACCAAACCAACAACCATCCAAACAAGATTTAAGAACATTCCGAACAATCCACAAAGTATTCAAGACAATCCCAACAATATGCTATGAAACCCGAAACCTTCCAACTTAATGAATACGACAATAATGCGTTTCTTTCTTTCAAATTCTCATACTACGTCAACAATTCCCTACATTACCAAATTACCTTCATAAATATAAGGAAACATATTAATATCATATTGACTTTCAAAACAGCCCACAACAATTGCAACACCAACATAAGTCATTAAACCTTCATTTCACATTGTAGAATTCGCAACGACGACAACCAAAATACTACATCACATTAGTCCCACATACTTGCCCCAAATCAGCCCATTTTTCGGCCTAACACCACAACACACACATTCCATAATTTTCATCCATTTTCACACACTAAAAACAACATGCAATCATGCTAAACACACTTAATTCTTCACTACTACACAACCACACACACACGGCCTCAATCACACTACACACGGCCCAACTTCAACCCAACATTTTTCATGAGTTTTCATTCATTTCTTCACATCACAACAACACACAAACATGCTAAATTCAATTAGTTCATTACTCCTACACACAATATATATACACACGGCAACCTTCAACTTTCACAACTCAACTCTAACATCCATATTTTTTTTAAATTTCATCCATATTAACATACTACAATACACATAAACCTTCCATAACTCATAAAACAAGATTACAACTTACCTTTCTTCACAACCTCAACTTGTTCAAAGTTGGCCAAGGATGAAAACGAACAATCCAACGCTTGAAACAACAACTCCACGTTACTAAGCACCCCTCCAATTAGTAGGAAAACAAGAAGGAAATAATTTTTCCATGGTCAATTTTGGTCTTCTCTTTTTTTCTACCATGGCCGAATGGCCTTCTCTTGGCTCTCAAGGTTTCTTGAATTTTCTTAAGGCAACAAATGATTAAGATGACTTACTTAGTCATCTTGGACTACATATATAATTAAACACTTGGCCCTATGGCCCACACACACACATATATGGCCGGCCACCTATGGCCATTTGCAAATAATGGCCAACTTTCCATAATTCATCTTTTGGTCCCAAATTTTTCCAACTTTCATTCTCTAATTTTTTTCCTTATTCCAATCTTACCCCTAACACTTCATATCCACAAAAGATGAATATGCAACTTATGCGTTGAGACAAAATCAACAAAACCGGAAATTAAAAGTCTTGTCCATACCTCGTCGCAACCAACTTAGAATATTCCGACGTACGAAGTACGGGGTGTAACAATATCATCAACAACAACCCAACAACACCATCAACATCAACAATCATCACAAAATACATTATGACATAAATAGTCTCCTTTTCCACATAGTTCAATAATTTCCATCCCAACTTCATACTATCAAACTAATATCAACATTTTCCATATCCATTAACTAATTCAAGATTATTCAAGCATATTTCAATAGCATTCCAAACAATATTCATGGATTCAAGTATTCCCGCCAATTCCATATTCTATCCAAAACCTCCACAATTGCAACAAAACTACCAAATCATATTATCTTCTTCCCAAAACCAATAACAATAACAATAATTCACATTCCGACATCTTATTTTCGCAATTATATATAACTATATAAAGATCACATTAAAATGACATAATCTTCTACAATCACTTTGAAAGCCAACTTAAGCCATTTAATCTCTATTTACATTATAATGATCACAACAATACAACTAACATAT
>NW_026721994.1:0-8176 GCF_029784015.1 Lycium ferocissimum | reverse complement strand
GGGGAAGGGGGGGCCGGTATGTGTATATTTTTGCGTACATGTTTGTAATTATGATTTTAGAGTCCCTCGGCGGTCGTGATATGTTGATGATATAACATTATGATTTGATAAATTTTACTTAAAAATATGCATATGCGGCTTGATATTTTTAAAAAACCAGAAGTCTCATGATTTTGTGCCCTTTGTGATGTAGTCCGCTTACTACATTTCATGCTTTACATACTCGGTACACATATTCCGTAATGACCCCCCCTTTCTTGAAATGCGTTTCATCTTGCAAAGCGCTAGTACACCCGGACAGGCTGAAGATATTAGTAAAAAATGTTCCAGCGGGATTGGCCAGCTCCATTTTCTCCGGAGTGTTGCCGAGTCAGAGCTTTGTGATATGGATTCAAGTTCCGAGTTAGAGACTTTGCAGACAGTGTTGTGGGTAGTAGATGTCGGTTATGTAAATGGCTATGTGAGCCGGTATATTATTATGCGTTGTGTTATAAGTTTCCTATGTTGCAAGATTTTATTTGACTAGAGAAAAGCAAAAGCATATTATTCTTCGATAAATTTTTGTTGTGTATATTTGTGTCATGATAGGAGAGCCAGCGTGAGTATGACTATTATGTGAGTCGCTGGTTCGCTCGGCCCTAAATAAGGGGTCGGGTGCCCATCACGCCCGAATGGGGTGTGACAAAGAATGACTTAGTAGGAAACCTAGAAGAGGAGAATTTTTCATGACCAATATCTCTTGGTTCTCTTCCTCTCTCTCTCTCGGTTTCTTTCTCTTCAACATGGCCGAATGGCCTTTCTTGAATTTTCTCCCACTTTCTTGAAATTTCTAAGGCACAAAGTGGTAGAGATGACTAAGTTAGTCATCTTATACACATATATAATTTAAACACTTGGCCATATGGCCCACACACACACATATAGCCGGCCACACATGGCCATTTTCAAATAATGGCCAACTTTTCATAATTCATTTTTTGGTCCCAAAATTTCTTCCAACTTTCATTCTCTAATTTTTTTCCTTATTCCAATCTTACCCTTAACTTCTTCATACCAATATTATCACAAACAACTCGTGCCTTAAAACAAAGTCGGAAAAAAAAATAGCCTTGGCTTAATTTGTCGCAACCAACTTAAAATATTCCGACGTACAAAGTACGGGGTATAACAATTTTCTGCCCCCAGAGACGAGGTGAGCCAGGGTTCACAGATTTTTACATTTGAGGCAGGGCGGCAGGAGTGTCCGGGAGTATAGCCTTGAGTTCGATTCTTTGGCCAGATACGCGCCTACTATTGTGGCTGACATGGGCGCGACAGTGCACCGGTATGTGATATTTTGGATAGTTATTTGATCGATATTTGTATGGCGATGGCCTCGCGGCCGGTATAGATGTGCACGGAGTACGGGCATATGCCCGGTATGGAGGAGCGACACGAGAGGCGCCCGGCCCGGCGAGTTATGATGGGGGCCGACCCCAAAGGGCTAGATCGGTGGATGTTACCGGGGAGTTTCGATGCGGGTATTCGTCTCGGTCGGCACGGAGCGCGTCCCCGCGGTTCCGGGCGGGAGATTTGATAACGGGGGTATTCGGGAGCCGGTCCGAGTTCCCGGGGCTTCGGGGTCACAGTCGAGTAGGGGTTTGAGCCAGATAAGGCCATCTATGCCTCAGTGCCTCGGTGCGGCGTGCACCGTCTAGGGAATGCGGTCGCGCCACGGGTGCACAATTTTTACTCGCGGCCGTCAAGGCCATGTTATGAGGGTGTCCCGTATAAGGATGGTCCGGTGGTGCAACCTATCCCTCTCTGGGTCGGTTCTTTGGTTCGTCCTCTTCGGTAGCTATGCGCCCTATGGGCGAGGGGTATGCCGGCACCGGCGGCGGCCGTGGTAGGGGCCGCGGCGAGTTCCAGGTTCTTGCGGTCCTTCGAACCGCATATATGCTTTGGCGAGTAGACAGGATCCGGAGCGACTGGATGCGGATACATGTATATGATCCCTTATTGTAATATCTTTTATGTATGTGTATTTATTATATGGATGTTATTTAATAGCGGCAAATAGAAATCCAAAGGCCGATAACCAAGTATTTACCAATAACGGCGATTAAGGTGTGTCCGTTGCCACTGGGAATCTGGAAGTTTAAGACGGAAAATAATTGTACCCGTAGGTGAGAAGTGAATATTAAGGGTCGAAAGAGGGCTAAAATAGTAATTGTGTTATGAGAGCGTTCGGAAACCTGTTAAGATTTCAATTTACTCCAGATTAGGTGATGAATGTCGTGCGATGAGGTGGACGCGATTATACCAGCATTAGAGCATCGTATTCCATCGGAGTTCCAAAGTTAAGCGTGCTAGAGTGAGAGAAATTCTAGGATGGGTGACCCCCTGGGAAGTGTTCTGGAAAATCTTATAAATTCTGACATAGGAAACAAATGAGAAGCTAGAGTAGCCTAAGGGAGATTAGGGTGTACAGAGAGGGCGAAAACCTTAAGAGGTCGTATAGGCCGGAGCGGATTAGACCGGTAAAGAGAAAGAAGGTACATCACGGCTTTAGGATTAGGGTGAGTTTGGATAGTGTTTGGGAATGTTTTGTAAGCGAGATAGTAGTAATGATGCCCGTATAAGTACGCACATGATATTTCGTACATGGCTATATTAGCGGATATTTGTGTCCTGGCAACCAACGTGCTGGTATTTGGAAGGCGTTAATCGGACAAGGTAACGAAGTGTAAGTGAAGAGAAATAAATGGCATAAATGTCTCAAGGCAAGCTGATGCTGTTCTCATTACAGATTAAGTTTGGGAAGTGTTAACACGATAATACTTGGAAAGGGGAGGAAGTGAGTAGACAGATGGCAAGGGGATCTGAATGTCGGAGTAAAAGTGCTGCCTAATAGAAATTGGAAACGTGGATAGAGAGCGAAGTATAACCAGGTAATAATATAAGTGCGCCCCTAAAGGGGGGAAGCGGGTGCGAGAAATGCAAGTACCAGATGGAGACAATTAGCACTACAACGTATTTGATACGAGTACTCGGCTGAAGGTAAGATTCCTCGCCAAGACAAGTTAGTAAAATCTAAACAACTAGTAAAGGGGGTGGAAACTAGGATAGTAATTGAGATAGTACTGAAAATTAATTGTAGAGATCCGGGATGTTATGATATTAGAGAGTGGGGACTTAAAAGGGAATACGACAAGATAACGATAACGAGTAACTTACGGAGACGCTAGGAAAGGTAACGCTACCGTGCTGGATTAGAGACCAAGATGTGAGCAACAGGGTTGTTCGCTGACACTGCGGCCTCTGAGTAGTAAGAGAGAAAAGTAGAAAAACCTCCGATAGTAGGAAGTGAGGACATCAGAGGAATGAGTAAAGGAAGGGACAATAGAAGAGTTTGAATTAAAGACAAAGAGATAACCCGAGGTAATGCGTTTAGAGTGTTGCAAGTTGAGTATAAGATGGTAAGCGAGATGCTCAGAAGTAGCTGAATACCAAAAGAGGGCGAGTTTAGGTGTTCTCTGAAAGGCGTAATGAGATTTGACAAGAAGGAGAAGCGTAACCCGAGATATAGGGGACCTTATTACATGTTAGCAAGGCAAGAAGGGTGCGTACCAAAGACTTGGCCTTCTTAAAGTATTGACGGGATAATGACGGAAACGAGATGACTTGAGAAGCGGAAGGGGAGGCAAAGAAGAAATACGATCGGTAGATGAGATTGCATACTATGGCAATGAAGGAAACCCCTCGAGATCCTTATACGACTTTATAAGACTAGTTGAACATTCGAGGACGAATGTTCTAAAGGGGGGAAGGATGTTATATCCCGCATTTTGTACGTCGGGATAATCCGAGTTAACTACGATAAGTTAGGGACAAGACTATTCCGGGATACAAAGTTGAGACTTTTAACCACGGTTTTGTTTTAAGACATAAGTTGCCCGTAATTTGCTTGGCATGGAATACTAAGAAAATTTGGGGTCAAAAGTTATTTATGGAAAGTATTAGTTCATGAACACAAAAAAAAAAAAAAAGGGGCCATGTGGCCGACCACCTTGGTGTGGGCCAAGGGACACATGGATGGTTATTATGTGTAATAAAAAGATGACTAATAAGTCATCTTTTCCATCTCCCACACTTAGAGAAATTTCAAGAAACTTGGAGAAGCACAAGACAAGGCCATTCGGCCATGACCAAGAAAATTTGAGGTTCAAAAATTGATCACACAAAAATATTTTCTTCTAGTTTTTCTACTAATTGGAAGGTCCTCTACAACTTGGGGTAGTTGTTGGAGCAAACAAGGCACTCAATTTTGCAAGAACAAACTCTAGCCAAGTTGAAGAATCTAGTGAAGAAGGTAAGGTTTAATCTTTTTTTTTTTTATATGTTATGCATGGCTTGTGTATGTTGTAGCATGTAGAAATGAATGAAATTCATGAAATCATAATTGTTGGAGCTTGGCCGTGGATGTTGGGTTGTGTGCCATGTGCATGATATGTTGTGTAGGAGTGGTGAATTAATGGTATTTAGCATGTTTGTGTGTTGTTGTAATGTGTTGAAATGAATGAAAATCATGAAGTTGGCAATGAAAGTGGTGGTGGCCGAATATGGGGTGTTGTGTATAACAAGGAGTGAATTAATGTTACTTAGTGTTGTTGTTGTGAGTTCTATAATGAAAATGAGATTTTAATGATCTAAGTTGAAGTTGTAATTGATGTGGGACGTTTGGCACTTTAACGTGATTCTTATGCAATTTTTGTATTTGTGGAAATGACATTGTTAAAGTGTAGATTGTTGGGATGGTTTATGAATTTGGGAGAGAGGAATGTATTGGTGATGTTGTTCTCGGGTTGGGGATGGTTTTCGGGTGAATTGGTAACTTAGTTGGATTGTTGGAAATATTGTGTGAATTGTTTAAAGTGTTCTTGAATATTGTTTGAATGGTTTCGGAGTAGTAATTGAACGTATGAGCATGAATATTGGTTTGAATGTAAGTGGTTGAATTGAATATAACGAATATTGTTGAATTATGTAGTAAAGGGTTGCTAATGTTAGAATACGTTTAGAATTGATTATTGATGTTGCTAGTATGTTGTTGGTGTGGTTGTTGATGAATTTGGCCGAGTTGAATTCTCGGGGTGTTGCATTTACAGGGGAAATCTTTGTAAATTTTTATAGAATTAAGCGTTAGTTTGGGATTGAACTCTTAAGTGCCTTTAGCTAATGTTTGGTATTTAATGACGTATTGTAGATCTTGGGAAGTCTGCGACGTAAGTTTGGAATATCTTGGAGAGTAGACGAGGTATGTAAAGCTCACCCCTTCTTTCTTTTGGCATGTCCTAGTTGTAATTAGGCTATGACATACTTGAGGTAACTCCACTCTTAAATTCCGAGCATGTTTATGATTCATACTTGCTTATCGAGGTTAGTATCCTTAATATGGTCATGTCATGGTCTTTATGTCTTTGATATGGTTGGATTTAGAATGTTGTGTAAACGGTTTTGCTACTAAAGGATCCTATGTCTAGAAATGTCCGTAACTTTCGTAGATAGAACCGGATTGCTTCGAGACGTTCCTAGAAAGTTTTGTAACGTATAATGATGTAAGTTTTCATGGGCGGGCCCGGATTGATTGATGCATATATGGGGTCCCCGAGATTTTCATTTGTACAGTTCTAATGACTTGTTTTTTAAAGAACTTAGCATGATTTCCTTTTTGACTCTCGAGCGTCGGCTACTTCATATCCATTGAGTCTTTGATGATGATTTATGGGCATATGGTTTCTCACTACTCTGCTCGTGCTACTTCCTTCACTGCGTCCCGGGCCAGGGCATGTATTCGTGCAATTCCACTGCATTGTTCACCGCGTCCCTCACTAGAGGGCCGGGGCACGTTATATATATATATATGATGATATGATGATATGGGGGAGGCGGCCAGGATGGCATATGATGATTTTACTTACCGCGTCCCTCGTTAGAGGGCCGGGGCACGTTATGCTTGCATATGTTCATGATGATTTTCCATTTATGTCACTCAGTCTAATTACGATTTTGAAATGCATTATTTATGTATCAAGGTAAGCTTTATAAGTTTCTGGTTACTATACTACTTTTTTTGTCCTCCTTATTTCCGTACGATTCTGTTTATTGTATTTCATGCTTTACATGCTCAGTACATATTCCATACTGACCCCCTTTCTTCGGGGGCTGCGTTTCATGCCGCGCAGGTACAGATACTCGTTTGGGTGAGCTGCCAGCTTAGGATTCCTACTCAGCAGTCTTGGAGTGCTCCTTTTGTTCCGGAGCCTACACTTTGGTATAGATTCTTTTGGTGCATATATGCCTATGTTTATTCAGGGGTACGGCGGGGTCCTGTCCCGTCATATGATTCTGTTATCACTCGTAGAGGTCTGTACACATATGTAGGTTGTGGGTAGTATTGTTCAGTTACGTTTGCGTTCTGTACATTCCAGGTTGTAAGTACGATGTATATATATATATATACGTGTATATGTATAAGTTTTTAGTATGTTTGCTATGAGTTGTTTATGGTTAGTAAAGGGTACGAGTGCCCAGCTCGGGCACTAGTCACGGCCTACGGGGTTGGGTCGTGATAACCTCTCAGTAATCTGGACATCATCTATTGGCATGATTCTAGTTGGATCTCCCACGCATTTGCGGAGCATTGACACATGGAAAAACAAATGGACTGATTCAAGTTCTGGAGGAAAGTCCAATTCATAAGCTACTTGACCCACCTTGCGGACAATCTTATAAGGTCCGGTGTATCGAGGACTTAATTTTCCCTTCATACCAAATATCACCACGCCTTTCATCGGTGATACCTTTAAGACTACCCAATCGTCAAACTTGGAACTCTAAGTCCCGCCGACGGTTGTCCACATAAGATTTCTGGCGACTTTGGGCCGTCACTAGTCGATCTTGAATAACCTTGACCTTTTTCACCGCTTGTTGAATCAACTTGGGGCCTATTAGCTGCACCTCCCCTACTTCAAACCACACAATTGGGGATCTACACTTTCTTCCATATAGAGCTTCATACGAGGCTATCTAAATACTGGACTGATAACTATTGTTGTATGCGAACTCAATAAGAGGTAGGTGGTCATCCCAACTACCACCAAAATCTAGCACACATGCCCGTAACATATCTTCCGGGACCGAATGAGTGCGTTCGGCTTGCCCAATCGGTTTGTGGATGAAACGTCGTGCTAAGCCTTACCCGAGTACTCCAAAACCTTCTTGAAAGACTTCGTAATTTAGCTGTAGAATTATGCTCCTCTATCGGTGATAATAGATAACGGGACACTATGAAGTCGCACAATCTCTTTAAGATACAACCTTGCATAATCTTCTGTCGAGTATGTGGTTCTGACTGGAAGAAAATGAGTTGATTTTGTGAGTCTGTCCATGATCACCTATATGGAGTCATACTTGCTTTGGGAACGAGGCAACCCTACAATAAAATCCATGTTGATCACTTCCCATTTCCAGGTTGGGATTTCCATGGGCTGTAATAATCCTCCTAGCTTTTGATGCTCGATTTTCACTTGTTGGCAATTTGGGCATTGAGCTACAAATTTCGCTATGTCTTTCTTCATTCCATCCCACCAATACATTCGCTTGAGATCGTGATACATCTTTATCGCTCCTGGGTGAATAGAATACCGAGAGTAATGAGCTTGTTCTAGAATCTGACGACGTAATCCTACAACATTTGGAACACATAGCCTGTCTCGGTGTCTAAGAACTCCATCTGCAGAAATTTCAAATGGAGACTTCTCTTTCTCATGAAGTATATCTCTATAATGGCACAACTGGGGATCTTCATATTGACGCTCCCTCACCTCCATATCTAAGGATGAAACAACTAGGTTGTGAATACCAATTCTCGCATCGCGTGAATCAATTAGATGAACTCCAAGGCTGGCTAGCTTGTGGAACTCATGAATTAATTCTTTCTTCTCCGAAGGGACCTAACATAGACTACCCATGGATTTGTGGCTGAGTGCATCAGCTACTACATTCGCCTTTCTAGGATGATATAAAATACTCACACCATAATCCTTTAATAATTCTAACCACCGTCTCTGCTGAAGATTTAACTCCTTCTGTTTGAAAATATATTGGAGACTCTCGTGATTCGTATAAATATCAA
>NW_026721993.1:0-8125 GCF_029784015.1 Lycium ferocissimum | reverse complement strand
ACTTTTCGACGTTCGGATATGTCAGACATGTATATTAGAACCTTAAAGAAAATTAGGATGACAGCTAGTATGAATTGAATTTGCATATGGTATTATTCATCATTCCAATATCCATATGGCTCATATGAAGTTCTATAAGAACGGGAGAATGTTAGATTGTTTGAAAATTGGAATCTAATCCTGAAGAAATTTACGAAAAGTAATAAGGAAGGTAAGTGTGGCCCTTGAATATCTTAGACTTCGCAAGATGATAGTCGAAGGACCTACTAGATTTACACTTAAAATCGAAATCTGTATATTCAGTCTTTTACATGTCAATGCTTCATAAGTGCGTTGGAGATCCTTCCAGAAGTATGCCTGTAGATGATGTCCAAGTTACTGAGAAATTGTCTTACGAAGAAGTACCCATTGCCATTCTAGATAGGCAAGTTCGGAGACTCAGAACCAAAGACGTAGCCTCAGTTAAAGTTCTGTGGAGAAATAATAGCAGGAAAGAAATGACTTAGGAAGCAGAGGAAGATATGAAGTCCAGGTATCCGCATCTATTTCCACCCCCAGAAGAGCCCCAGACAGAGACACCATTATCCTCAAGTATGTGATGCTTCTTTGAATGATTTCTTGGTCGTGTGTGGCCAATATGGATATTGATGTTATAACCCTGTGAGGCACTGTATATTTTGGGCTGTTGTGGCAGGACGGTAGTGATACAATTATAAGGGAAACCCTAGAAAAAATTTCATAGCATTCCTAAGAGCTTAACATTCGAGGACGAATGTTTCTAGGGGGGAGGAATGTTACACCTCGTAGTTTTGTACATTGAGATTCCTTAGGTGTATGTTGCTCAATTGTAGACACTAGAGCTATGGAGGTTTAAGTTAATGTAATAGGTCATGGAAGGATTGGAGAACAAGTGAAACAAGGAAACTAAGTTGGAATTTTGGAGAAAGGATGGGCAGGATTTTATACGATAATTTTGAGCCAATTTGGGGAAAGGATATCTTTTAGCATATGAAGAGTTTTGAAGTAAATTGAAAGCCTAAGATAAAGTTCATGAAGTCTAGTCTCCAACGCAACAAACCGCTCATCGATACGACGTCAGAATAGAGAATTATGGATGTTACAAGTCAGGCGGGCAGAGCAGAAATGCGCAGCTACAGTGCGCGGAAAGATCTAGGTCGGTGCAAACCGACCCTAGAACAATATAAAAAGGGGATTTAACCCTTATTTTCATTCAACCACTTCCCCAAACCTTCACTAACCCCCTAGAACATTCTCCGAACTTCCTCCATAAAATTTTAGCCCAAATCAAGAGAAACCCCGGGATTTAGGCTCGGGAAGCGTATAAGGTCTTGTAGTTCTTGTTCTAAACAACGAATCTCGATGAATTAAAGGAGGCCGCCAAAGATAAATAACATTTCAAACTCTACCAACCTTGATTGAGGTAAGGATATTCTTTACTATGGATATTATGAATTGTATCATGGAAATTTAGTTGTTAAAGCTTCATAAAGTCTAGTGGTTGGTTGAGAAATT
The DNA here is from genome assembly GCF_029784015.1 of Lycium ferocissimum. NCBI lineage: Eukaryota > Viridiplantae > Streptophyta > Magnoliopsida > Solanales > Solanaceae > Lycium > Lycium ferocissimum. The sequence continues at coordinate 6,592 of NW_026721993.1, read as the reverse complement.
GGGGGAAACATCGTGTGGGATGTTTTATTGAGCATATTGGTGTTGATGATGATGTTGTTGATAGTGGTGCTGCTATTGTTGTTGTTTTGTTGGTATTGTGATTTCGGGCTAGGGATATAAACAAGGGAGATGCTGCCCGAATTTCGGCAGATTCTAAGAGGATTTTGTCACACCCCGACCTTACTAGGGTGTGATGGGCACCCGACCCTCCTCGAGTCGGCGAACCCTTAAACGTTCGCGTTACTAAAACTGTCATTTCGAAAACTTTTTTAAGAAACATGAAACCTTTCAAAATAGAGGTCTTGTTTTTATACAGTTATGAAAACCTTGATCAATCACGTAAATTTTGCCAAGCGACAACATCTGAAAATACACACTCTTTTAACATCTATAACCGATTCGCGTTCCTCGACACCTAATCCACGGACACACATCGCAAAGTCTCTAGGATGTACAAATACTATGACATAAGTACTTGACTCGGCAACACTCCGAACCGAAATGGAGCTCGCCAATCCCGCGGGAACATCTTCTAGCAAAGTCTTCTCTTCATGGTGTACACTGCGTGGCATGAAACGCGCCCCCCGAAGAAAGGCGGTCGAGTACGGAATATGTGCGAGTATGTAAAGCGATAACAAACAATAACCATAGCTTAATTTAGAAGAGAAGAAACCACAATCAAGCTCATTACTGCTGACCCTCGGCTGAGAGAAACATAAATGTACACATGGGGTCTTAGAACAATCCTTAAGTAAATAATGCAAGTGAACACACGTTCTTCAAGCATACACGATATGAATACGAATACACAGTTCTAGTATGCACGGTCTAAATATAGTATCTGGTCCCTTGACGGCTCGCTTCGCCTAATAATAATAATAATAATAGTAATAATAATGACAACAACAATGATAATAATGATAATAATCCCCTTCGGGTGCGCCGGTCCCGACATACGTCTATCCTGGCCCCTTCGGGCATGCCGGTCCCGAAATAAAATGATGGCCCCTTCGGGCATGCCGGTCCAACATACGTCTATCCTGGCCCCTTCGAACATGCGCGCCCCGACATAATATTCCTAGCCCCGCCGGGCATGCCACTCGTGACATACGGCTACCCTGGCCCCTTCGGGCATGCCACTCGTGACATAATACTAATCCTAGCCCCTTCGGGCATAATAATAATAATAATACTAATAATAGCGTTGTGGAATGTAGACATAAGTCGTAGGTGGAATGAAATAATAAAATCTCGCACCCCCGCCGAAGTGGTTTGAAGAGACTTATATAATAAGATATCGCACTCCCTTCGGAGTGGTTTTTGAAAAAGTTTAAATAATAAAATCTTGCACCCCCTTCGGAGTGGTTTTGAAAGGTCAACTTTATATTTTCCTTAATGCAGAACAAACTTCCTTAAAATCATTTGTAAACCGCAAACACGTTTCAAGTAAATACGAGTTAGCAAAAGGTTAACAACCGTATGCACATGCGAGTGGTGAGAAATTAAATGCTTTTCAAGTATCGTTATGGACATCATTCATTATAAAACATCTACGACCATTTCCAAGCAATTCGAGACCGTTTATGGAAGTTAGGGACATTGTGGGCCCACCTTGGGCCAAGCCGAAGTGGCGTACCAAAATTACGAACATTAGGCCTTGTGAAGTCATCTACGAAAGTTTCAAGGCAATCCGGTTCCAATTGTGAAAATTACGGATGTTTAGGCATTTTTCCAACTACTTAGAGCATATATAATTCAATTCTACGAATGAAAAGGGGCAACTTTAGATGCGGATTCCTAAGAGTAGAGTCATCCTCGGGGTTCGTATTCAAACCTATCACACCTAAGACATGCCAAAAGAAAGAAGGGTAAGGCTTTACATACCTTTCTTGCCTTTTACGATCGCCAATCTCAAATCCCGTTTCGTCCAAAAAAGCTGCAAATGGTCACATTTACCAATTACTATTCATGAGACTTACAATTTTCAACCTTAACCAATCTTTGTTCTACAAAAATTTGGGCAGCATCTCCCCTATACATATAGCATCCCCGAGATTCAACTCGGCTCAAAACAATCAACAACAACCCAACAACAACATCAACAACATCAACAATCACAATAGAACACACAACTAGTCTTCTTCTTAACATAATGCAATAGCTTCCATTCCGACTTCAAATTTTCAAACCAACACCACCATACTCACATTCATTACTAATCAAAATCATTACGATGCCATTCGGAAACATTTAGTATCATTTCTACAATATATGCACAAGATATACAAAATATACAAACTTTCCACCAAAGCCATAATTCATCCAAAACTTCCAACCTTCAACATAAACATCCACAACACATTTTCACCTTCCATTATCATTAACAACAATCATAATTTGCACCTTACAACTTCATTCTCATAATTACATAAACTATAATAAAGTCACATATTTTCCAACAACAACTTAACAATAATTTTTTTTCCATGCTAACTAGAACCATTAACCTTCCATTTCCATCATAAAACTCCAACAACACAATTAACATACTAAATAATATTTATTCATCTCCCCTTCACCTATAACACTACACGGCCACAACACCCAAATTTCATACTTTCATTCATTTCCACATATTACAACATATATATACCATCCATAACATGTGAAAAGAGGATTAAAACTTACCTTCTTCAACATTTTCTTGTTCCCATTGCTCCTCGAATTCTAAATGAAATTATATTCGTGACTATCTTTGCTGCCGGACTTCGATTGGTACTTCATTACTTGAAATTTTACTCAAAATCCTCATTTTGTGAGGTATCTTTGCTCCCTTTTTTGTTCTTTGATTTTTCTGGAAAGTTTTGGAACTTTTGGCTGAAAAAAATGAGATTTTTGTCCCTTAAAACATTCAGCTAAGTCAGTTTCTTTGTAGCTACGATCTTGCGCGCGATCTTGTAGCTGTGATCTTTCGCCATTAAACTGCATCGCGGGAAAGCTGTTTCTGCGTCGACGATTCAGTTTGTAACGTCTATAATTCTCTACTCCGATGTCCTATCAATGAACGGTTTGTTGCATTACAAACTAGACTCGACGAACTTCATTTTAGGATTTTGAAACACCTTAAAACTCCACATATACTATGATGAGGTACATGTCAAACTCATGCTACGAAAACGCGGGGTATATGATTTAATTTGAAGGCTTAAGACAAGCATATGACGATAAGCCTAACAATAGTATGAATTCTCTTGAATGTAGATTTACGATCTTGGGAGGATAAGCGTTAAGTAGTTAAGGAGACCCAAAAGGTATGTTAAGGTTGTCCCCTTTCTTTCTAAAGGCATGATTCTTTTCTTGTGAATCCACACATGCTTCCATAACATCCTTATTCCCAAAAAGCTAGAAGTTCATGATTCTCAAAGTTCTTATGATGCCAAAGATAGATGTTTTCTATGATGATAATGATGATGATGATGATCCCATTCTAGAGATTCCAAAGCTTATGGATTTGATGCTATTATGAAATTATTGAGTTTATCTTATGATTTTCTTGATTTTATTCATTGTTGTTGATCTCACCTTATGTTGCTTGTTCTCTGTGGAAAGATATAGCGATGACGATGATTCCATAATGACACATCGGAGGTTACCGACCTTACGTCACTACGATAAAGTAGTAGCTCTTATTTAGGCTCTCACAAATGCTACTTATATTATATATGTATATGGCTATTTTATGATACCGAGCCGTACTATGGCCGGGTACGGATACTACCGAGCTTATATGGCCGCGTACCGATATTACCGAGTCCTATTATGGTCGGCTACCGATATTACCGAGTCCTACTATGGCTGGGTACCGATATTACCAAGTCCTATTATGGCCGGGTACTGATATTACCGAGTTCTATTATGGCCGGGTACCTATAATATCGAGCCTTACTTTTGCCAGGTACCGATATTGTATAGATATGTATGTGGATATATTAAACATTCCTTCTAGAAAAAGGTTAAGTGAGCATGATGAATGTCTTAAAGGGCATCATGAGGTATAAACGGTTCTTTTATCTTACGCTATTCTTCATGCTTTTATCATGTTACTATTCATGCCTTACATACTTAGTACATTGTTCGTACTGACGTCCTTTCCTGTGGATGCTATGTTCATGCTTGCAGGTAGACAGGTAGACGGATCTGATCCTTAGGAGCTTCATCAGCGGAGTCTCAGAAGCGCTCCATTTGCTTCGAAGCTGCAGTTTGTTGGTATTACATCTTTTGTGTATATACTTGGCATGATGGAGTCCTGCCCCGTCTTTATGGATTCCTGTATGCTGTGTAGAGGCTCGTAGACATGTATGGATAGTTAGAAGTTTCATAACCTTACCAGTTCATATTATTGTATAATATTTTTGCAGCCTTGTTGGCTTGTGTCTATGAGCATAGTTGTTGTTGATTATATAGAGATGTGCCATTATCTTGTGATATATGCTCTTACGACTGCAGTATGATGCCAATGAGCTAGCTTTGTGGCCCACCTAGAAATGATTATGAGATGTAATTTCAGAGGTGCTAGGTAGATTAGCTCCGGTTGCCCATCATGGCCATTCAGTTGGGTCGTGACATTATATTTTAATTAGCCAAAATAACTATTTTATTTAGTTTTTATGTGCATTTATATTACTTAGTCATTATTTGATTTAAATTGGGAGGAGGATTAATTTAAACCTTTTAAAAACTGGGAGGGGGGGGGGGGTTATAAATAATAAAGGGGTGGAAGTTTATTAAAATAAACATTCCATCCCCCACTCTTTTATTTTCCTTTTCCCGACCACCCTCTCCTCTATCAGACAATTTTGTCGATGGTCTAGGGTTTCCTTCGTTGCAGTCAATCCATGGCGGTTCTGGGCTAATTTTTGCCGGATAATTGAGGGCTTTTACCCTTTTTCTTGTTTTCTCAACATTCCCAGGTTATTTTTCGTACATATTGCATCGAAGGGACTCAAATATGGCTTAGGATGTTGCTCAGGTCCTTTCACATACATTGTAGCCATGGGCGAGGCCTTGAGCCTTTAGCCAACTTGTGCACTACGTACAAAATGTGAACGACGTAGGGTAATTTCCTATAGGTCCCCTTCAAGATTCAAGTACTAAGTTATGGGGATTTTTATCTGTTTGGGTACGGTTGTACCGTTAAAATACGTTGCATTTGTTTTATTTGATGACTAAGTGTACTATTCCATTATTTGGCTGATTTATTAGATTTTAGGGTACAGTTTGTTGTATTATGTGATTTAGTGTTGAATTGGAAAAAAATTGTTGGAAATTCGTTTTGTTTTTACTGAATTTGAATTGGTTTTAGGATAAGGTCTTGAAATTGGGGGGAAATTCGAAAAAAAAAAAAAAACTAGAGCCTTCTATTTGATCCTCACCCCCCATTTTGTGCTATAAATGGAGGGGTTTGGTGACACTTGAGGGGAGCTCTCTTTTTCTGAAAAAATCTTATTTCTATAACCTTTTTGTTTGGAAATTTGAAACTAAAATGAATTGAACACTAGATTAACTTGTTAACTACTTTAAGAACACCCTTCTGAACTAGTCTAACTCACTCACTTGGCTCATTGGTTCTTGATTTCTAAAACTGGAAGACCAGTATATGTGAGATTAATTTTGAGGCATTAGTGCAAATTTGGGACTGATTTGGATAAAAGGACTAAAACTGCCAATTTTTGTGAAATTAAGGACTGATTTGAACATTTTTGAAACCTGTGGACTTTGACGTATGGACTGATTTAGACTAATATTCAGAATTTGTGGGACTAATTGTGACTATTTAGACTTAGACTAAAAATAAAACTTGACTAAAATTTGACAAAAACAGAATAAAACGGACTATATATATGCAAAATACAATTAATATACGGACTATAATAGTATGCCTAAAATTATTTTCCAAAAAACTATTTTCTATACTTAAAAAATATTTTCTAAAAACTATTTTGGGTGGACTTGCGTAGAGTCCTACTTAGGTTAAGAGCCTTCGGGTATTAGCCTAAGTGTTCTAGTCCGACACCCTAACGCCCAATTTTGGGCAAAATTTTACTACTTTTGTTTCTTGAAACATGATATATTTCGCATGAATGGCTAAAATTGTCACGACCCAACCCCGTAGGCCGCGACTAGCGCCGGCGGGCACCCGCACGTACCAAAGTCAAAAATAGTAACTTAAATACTAAAAAAAAATTGGGCAGAGTTTCCTCTGTTTTTCTTGCTAACCAAAATTTTCCTGCACACAGAAAATACCAACAAAGGCCACACAGGGCCAACATATCCATATATACATATATATAGGCGAGCCGACAAGGCTGCCGCGGTGAATAAACCGCCCAAACCTACAATACGTGCATATAGCTGTACAAATATAGCCACAACGAACGTGTCTCGGACACCTCTACACGAGTAACAAAGTCATATGACGGGACAGGGCCCCGTCGTACCCCTGAATGAATATATACATAGATAACATAAAAGTCTGTACCAAATGTGGGCTCACAGACAAGGGAGCACTCAGTAGGCGGGCGGATGTCCTAAG
>NW_026721992.1:0-17764 GCF_029784015.1 Lycium ferocissimum | reverse complement strand
AAGGTTGAAACCATACCTTTCTTCTTCAACTTCTTCACTTGAGTAAAATTGTGAGTTTGCAAAAATGAATGATTTTCTTGCCTCACTAATCATACCATGTTAAAGAGGACCCTTGACTTAGTATAAATACAACAAGATAATAATTTTTGGGACAAAATCTCAAGGGGCAAAAATTAAGGAGCTTGGCAGATGGCCTAGGCTTGTTCTTGCTCTCTTTTTTTTTTTTCCAAGTTCATCTTATGTTAGAAGATGAATGAGCATATATATATATATAATTTCCCCCGCTGTGAGAGAGGCACACCTCTCTAGAATTTTCTTGAAATTTTTAAGAAAAGATGACTTTATTTATTTTCTTTTTCCTTTTTTTTTTGGTCATCTTTCTTCTCTTTTGTCACATGGCCAATATGGCCTCTTTAGAATTTTCATGAAACTTGGGTGAAATTCCCATTTTGCCCTCGACTTTTCTCAATATTACCATTTTGTCCCTAACCTTCCGCATTATTTCCACGGCCCATTTTGCGAATTTCTCCTCTCGCCCTAACCTTTCACAATATTTCCGTACTAACAATAGTCATAAATAATATTTATAACGACTCGTTCATTAAGAAAATTTCTGAAAATGGTCTCGCCCTTAACTTTCCACGACGACTTTGGAATTTCCAAACGTACAATATACGGGCTATAATAGAGAAAATGGTGAAAAATATGAAAATTAATGGGTTAGAGGGGTATTTATAAGTGTGGTTCGGGTCGGGTACTGTAGCAAAGATCAGAAAGGGTGTCGATGCATCAGAAAGGGCATCGTAGTACGAGTTTCTCGCTCGGTCAACTTGTAACGTCCATAATTTTCTACTCCGATATCATATCGACGAGCGGTTTGCTGCGTTTGAAGCTAGACACGACGAACTTTATTTTAGTCTTTTGGAACACCTTAAAACTCTTAATATACTAGGAGTTATACCCCTCCAAAGTTGACCCAAAATTCTGTCAACTTATTCCAAATTTTTGACAAGCTTATTTTCTTCGATTTGCTTGATCCCAAAATCTTCCATAGCCTATTATATGAACTTAAACCCTCGCAACCATAAGGTTGGTGCATATAATCTCATATATCCTTTAAGGTAACTCCAATATCCATACTTAGAACGTCCAACACTTATAAATTATCACGTCCGAAACTACGTTATGTAACGCCTTTATCAAATATGACCAAGATACTCTATCATAGGCCTTTGCCATGTCCAATTTCATCACTACATTTGCTGGTTTGCCCCTCTTTCTTATGTTTGTCACAATTTCTTGTGCCATGAGCATATTCTCAATAATGCTTCTCCCTTGTACAAAGCCTGCTTGATTAATAGATATCAACTCTGGTAACACAGCTTCCAAATATCATGTACCACTCTTGACATCACCTTGTTGATAAAATTACTTAAACTTATAGGTCTTAAATCTGAGTAACTTTGAACCAACTCCTTCTTTGGTAGCAGAACAAGATTTGTATGAGCCTTAGGAAGAGTATGACCCTAAAAGAAAGCCACCACCATCTTGTGTACATCCAAGATAATAATATCCCAACAAGTCTGGTAGAAAATTCTAGGAAAACCATCAGGTCCACTAGCACTTGATCCACTAAGGTTGAAAACAACAATTTTGACTTCATCAACACAAGGCATTTGACACGGAGATCATTTCGTTTTGATTAATCAAAACGGAATATGTGACAATAAATTTTCTCCTCCAACTAATCTTCTTGGAAAATTGTTGTGTATAAAAGTGCACGAAATTTCACCATTTGGTCCTCATCCTTAATCCATGATTATCCGAATTTTGAATTCTTTTGATCTACAGCTTCTTCCTTCTTCCCTTCACTAGATTATGGAAGAATCTAGTATTCTTGTCACTATCTACAAACCAATCCAGGCCTGATTTTTGTCTCCCGCACTCTTCTTCATAATGCAAGTATCTTTTAGTCTCAGCCTGAGCTTTCTACAGAACCATTCTATTCACTTGGGTTGGATTCTCTTCAAACAACTCTTCCTTTATTCTCACTATTTCCTTGTTACATCCCGTATTTTGAACGACGGGATGATTCGGGTTAACTATGAAAAGTTAGGGTTGAGACCATTTCGGGATACGAAGTCGGGACGTGTGACCTTCGATTTTGTCGTGAGACCTAAGTGTGTATGACGTTATTGGTATGGAAACATCAAAGAAACTTCGGGACCAAAAGTGGAATTAAGGGAAGTTGGCTATTATTGAAATAAATGGAGGGAGTAAGACATGGCCATGTGGCCGGCCACCTTTGAGTGGGCCATGGCCACATGGTTGGCTATTATATGAAAAGAGAGGATGACTTAAGGGCTCATTTTATCATCAACTTCATCACTTAGAAAAAAACAAGAACCTTGGAGAGTAAAAGACCAAGCATTCGGCCATGGCAATGAAAAATCAAGACCAAGAACTAGCCTTCCAAAAATTATTTCTCCTAAGCAAATCTACTAATTTGAGGGTGCTTAGTAACGTGGAGGTGTTGTTTCAAGCGTTGGATTGTTCGTTTTCATCCTTGACCAACTTTGGACAAGTTGAGGATTTGTGAAGAAAGGTAAGTTTAATCTCGTTTTTATGAGTTATGAAAGGTTTGTGTGTGTTGTTGTATGTTGTTATGGATGAAATTCATGAAAGTTTTGTATTTGAAGTTGAAGCCGTGTGTATGGTGGTTTGGCCGTGTATGTGTGTGTTGTGTTAAAGTTGGTGTATGAGTTTTATGTAGCATGTTTGGTTATTGTAGAGTGTTGAAACAAATGAAAATCATTAATATGTGTGTATGTGAGGTTGGCCGAGTATGGCCTCTTGTGTGTGTCAAGAAATGAATTAAGTTTCCTTGGAATTTTGGTTGTTATTGTTATGAGGATTCTATGTTGGAAATAAGAGTTAATGATTCGAATTGGTATTGTAAGTGTGTGGGCTGTTTTGGGAAGATTTTGTGTGTTTAGTGTGATTTTTATATTTATGGAAATGACATGGTTAGAGTATGGATTGTTGGAGCGAATCATGTTTTGAAATCAAGGAATGTGTTAGAGTTGAAGTTCTCGGGTTTGGGGGCCAATTCGGGTGGAATGGAGTGTTTGTTGGGTTGTTGGAAATATTGTATGAATTATTTAAAGAGTTCTTGAATGTTGTTTGAATGGTTTTGGATTGATAATTGAATATGCGTTAGCTTGATTACATGTTGGTTTGTAAGTATGTAGTTATAGTAAGTATAATTGGAATATTGTTGGAACGTGTGGAGGAGGATTTTTAATGTTCGAATGCATTTCGAATTGATTGTGGATATTGTTGGAATGATTGTTGGTTTGTTGTGTGGTTGAATTTGGCCGAGTTGAATTCTCGGGGTTGGTCCATTTATAAAGGAAGTGCTGCCCAATTTTCCGTAGGATTATGTGTTAATTGAAATGAACTTCTAAATGTTTGGTTGACGTTGGTATTTGTTGATGTTATGTAGATCTTGGAGAGTTCGAGACATAAGTTTGAGTTGGATTAGCGTTGTGTGCGAGCGAGGTATGTAAAGCTTAACCCTTCTTTCTTTTGGCATGTCTTAGTTGTGTATAGGCTACGACACGAGTCTCGAGGGAATTCTATTCTTATAATCCGAGCATGTCCAGGGTTTGCGTTTGTCTCTTGGTAATCGTATGTTGATGTGAGAAAATATTGGTTTTGTTGTTGTTGGAAAAATTGATTTTTAAGTTGCATAAAAACTTGGTTTTCAAAAGAGTTTTATTTTAACGATGTTGAAACTACGAACGCTCATAACTTTCGACTAAGGGCTCGGATTGCCTCGATATCGTCGTGGGAGGTTGTATGACGTGTGATGAGTGTGTTTTTCATAGGCGGGCCGGCTCGGGTCGACACTCGTCCGTGGGTCCCGCGACCTTCGTTTGTGCATTTCAAGACGTTTGGAAGAGTTTGGTATGACGATTTTCCCCGATTCCCCAAGTATGGTCATTTTACTTACTTTTTGAACTTATGATAATGATTTTATGCATATGGTTACTCACGACTCGCTCGTGCGGTTTGTTGGTACATCGTTCGCCGGTTCCCGGCCGGTTTGTTGTCGTGCGCATTATGATATATATATATCCGGAGCTATGCCGTGTTACGGTTCCCGAGACCTCGCCATAGGGCCGGGTTCCGTTTATGGAGTTATGCCGTGATATGGCTTATGATGTGTTGTGATGATGTGTTGCGTTCGGGGATACGAGATTTGAAACCTTCGGTGTTATCGTGTGTTATGGCGCCACGACGGGCGGCGACCATATTTTCCGTGCCCTATGCATGCTTTGTATTTTGAAAAATAAACATTTGACATTTTGGAAAGGTACTTACTTTCGGTATTTTGTTTCGAGCGTGTGACTCGATTTATTCTATCGTATTTCCTCGCTTGCATACTCGGTACATATTTCGTGCGACCCCCTTTCTTCGGGGGGTCGCGTTTCATGCCCGCAGTACGGCCGCCCGAGTTTGGTGATCCGTCGCCTTAGGATACTATCTGTCGTGTTGGAGTGCTCCTCTATTCCGGAGCCTACATCTTGGTATATACTCGTTCGTTGTGTGTGTGTGTGTGTGTTCGGGGGGTACGGCGGCCCCGTCCGTCATATGATTACTCGTTGGTTTGTTTAGAGGTCCGTAGACGTGTATGTGGGTTGTGCCTACCCCGTACGGATGAGTTTGTATATTATATGTTTTTTGGGCCGATGTGCCTTCGGATAGCCTTGTCGGCTTTCGATATATATGTGTTTGAGTTTGAGATGTGTTTGAGACAGCGTTTGATATTTGTATGCGCGTAAGTCAGCTGTGTGTGATTCAAGTTCGATGAATGCGTTTGGGTACCCAACTCGGGCACTAGTCACGGCCTACGGGGTTGGGTCGTGACATTCCTCCCTTATGATAAGCTGCTAAGATGTCACCAAAAACTTCCGCTCCATTTGGATAACACCCCTTTCAACTTTTTTCATCTTGCATTTGAAGTTTATAAGGGTCCTCATGCTCCCAAGTGGACCACCCCATTTATCCAGAAAGATACATGTTCTATCCAAAATGATAGAAATCTAAAAGGTCTTAAATGATTTTGTCATTGTCACCATAAGTGCACAAAAGTGGAGCATGATGCACAACTTGTAAGATGTTCCACTTCAATATTTCCAAACTCCAACAAGAATTCACCAACATCCTATCCAGTTTTTCAAAAATACATTCTTCATCTGCTCTTTCATTCCACCAAGTGAAGGGACTTCCCATAAACTTCACTTCTTCAAGTTCACAATAATTTATGCAAAATGCAAACTCTTCAACATCCTGAGGGTGAATAGATTACTTATCTTTTAACTTCATCATTCAAAACCACATTGAAGTCTCCTCCTATCAACCAAGAACAAGTCAAAGTATTGGAAAGATGATAAATATCCTCCCACAACTCCAACTTTCGATGCATTACATTTAGCATATACTAAAGTTGTAATAAAATCTTTGATTCAAATCTTGTAAAAACTTCAAAGTGATCTTGAGGGAGTCCATCAAAACTTCCACATCTATGTTATCACCACAATGTTGCATTTTACCATTACGCTTGGCATTAGCTAAGCACATTCCCAACCTCCTCCTATAATGGTTTATTGTCCTGACATGTTAAAATGGTTCCATGAGAGCAATCAAAAAGAATTTGTGATGTCTATTTAACATTTGAAACCTATGAAAGGCTTTTCGAGTCTTCACTGATCTAATGTTCCAAATGAATGATTTTAACATCATTTAACATTAGACTTTGATGCAATCCTCTTTGGTACCACCCTGAGTGGAATTTGCTTGTCAATAGCATTCTTCTTTCCTTTCTTCTGGCCCTTATTGTTAGACTTGCTCTTAGGAGATATATCAGCCTGTTTTAGTATATTTTCCTTATTCTGCTTAATATTCTCCTCCTTGTCCTCTTTATGAAGATCTCTGACATCATCCTCTACTTCATTACATCAATATTATGAGAGATCAGATCAGGTAACTCTTTGATTGGGGAAGGCTTTCTACAAAGTGTCACCTGTTGGATCTCAGTATGGGAAATCACCGGTGCCCTTTTAAGGGAGGATGCATGGATCGATCCCAAATCCATCTACTCCTCCATCTTATCACATGGAAAGAGCTATAAAATTGCCTCTATTAAATCCTCCATTTGCACATTTTCCCACTTTTCCTTCTCTTTGCAAAGGATCATAAATTATCCGAGGGAAACCCTTCGTACGCTTTACTCCATCTAATCCTTTATCATCAACAATCACGTTTTCATCATGTTCAAAGTGAACATCTTGTTTTTGAACCTCCTCTTTCCCTGGAACCTCTAATTGCCTCAAACTTGTTCCCTTATCTGTTGTATTGGTGCCACCAGGATCTCCTTCAGATGTTCCTTCCATATTGTCCTCTTTCCTAGTGTTATATCCCGTATTTTGCATGTTGGAATATTTTAAGTTGGATTGCGACAAGTTGTGGATAAGACTTTTAATTTCCGATTTTGTTTTTGTTTTAATGCACAAGTTGCATATTCATCTTTTCATTGGTATGGAGTGTTAAGGGTAAATTTGGAATAAGGAAAAGTTTGGGATGTTGAATAAGTTATACGATTGTATGGAGTTTTGGATATATCCAGGTATGCAAATAAAGAGATCGGTATATAAAAGTTTTAGGTCTCGAAATAATTTCATGATGAAGGATCGTTACATAAGAGGGTCGGTACGATCCGATCGCTGCTCAAGCATAGCCGCGGTTGACTTCGGCGCCTTTTTTAAAGGGCTTAACCCCTCATTTTCAGCCATAAATCGGACCAAAACATTCCCGATTACTTCTAGAAAATTCCCAACCTTTCACCACTAACGTTTTGCCCGAAACCAGGTATAATTCTCAAATTCCGGTCCGTACAGTGATAGTTGCGGCTTCAAATCGCTGCGTAGTGAGGCTTTGTGGCTTAAGTTCAAGGTGGAGAGTAAATATATAGCATTATTATCGGGGAAAGGTATGAATCTCTTTCTATTTGTGTTAATATTGGTTTATTTACGGAGAAGGAGCCGTAAAATCATTATAAAATGGTTCTGGATGGAAATATGGGACAAATACCATATGGAATGTTTATGAAGTATTTTGAAATTGGAAATATTATGGTTAATGTTGGTATTGTTGGAATTGTTGTTGGTGTAAATTATGAATTTGGAAGGAAGAAATATGTTATGGTTGTTCATGTTGAGTTGGGAAGGTTTTGGGTTCTATGGCATATTATTTGGATTGTTTGAATATTTTTGTGGATTGTTGGAAATGTTATTGAATCATGTTTGAATGGTTGATGTTGTTAGAATGTTTGTTGGTATTGTTGTTGATGAATTTGGCCGAGTTGAAATCTCGATGTTGTATTTATAAAGTGTCGCCCAAATTTTTGGGTAGAAAAAGCAATGGTTTGGAATACCCCAACCTTCGTCGTGTGTGACGGCACCCGACCCTCGTCAGAGTCGAGCGAACCCTTAAACGTCAACTCAAAATTTTTTTTTTTTTAAAACAAGAATTGAAAGTTGTAAATGAAATACCAAAATCGACACGTGGCTCGAGGTATCTCAAAACATGATATATAGATACATACAACATAACACAAGGCGAGCCAAAGGCCTCTGCCATTTCTATACAACAAAATAACGGCCGACAAGGCCAAACAGTAACCATGACTCCCACGCTGTTCGCAGACTTCTATAGAGTATAACCTGTACAATATATAAAGCTATACCAAAACAGGGACACGCCTCCGAGCAAATGGAGCCGTCCGACTCCCGCATATAATGCTATCTCCCTCTAAGCTGGGTCCCCTGGTCGCGTCCCTGAACCTGCGGGCATGAAACGCAGCCCCCCGAAGAAAGGGGGTCAGTACGGAATATGTACTGAATATGTAAAGCGAAAATAAATAAATAATAACCACCGCGCAATTTAAGAGGGAAGAAATCACATACAACCCAATACCTGCAACCTTCGCTTAAGAGAAGACATAAGTAGATATACGTAGTCGCAAACAAGCCTTAAGTAAATAATTGCAATCCAATTAACAAATCCGAATAAGTGACACAAGACATCACACGCGCCGCTTCCGGCAAAATAATAATAACAATAACAATAATAATAATAATAATAATAATAATAATAATAGCCCCATCGGGCAGCCGCTTCCGGCTCGATATCGATAATGGCCCCTTCGGGCATTGCCGCTTCCGGCATAATAATGGAGATAGCCCCTTTCGGCATTGCCGCTTCCGGCATAATAATAAAGATGGCCCCTTCGGGCAATAATAATAAAGATGGCCCCGCCGGCATTGCCGCTTCCGCATAATAATAACGATGGCCCCTTCGGGCATAATAGTAATAATAATAATAAAATATCGCACCCCCTTCGGAGTGGTTTTTGAAAAGTCTTATAAAATATCACACTCCCTTCGGAATGGTTTTGTACACACCCCTTCGGAGTGGTTTTGGAAAAAACCTTAGAAAATAATATATCACACCCCTTTCGGAGTGGTTTTAAGGAAGCTTTAGAAAATATCACACTCCTTCGGAGTGGTTTTGAAAAGTTTTATAAAATATCACCTAATAGAGTCATTTATGGGAGATTCAAGGCAATTCGATTACATTCCGGCAAGTTACGGACGTTTGAGCATTTTTCCAACAAGTTAGGAGGATACTAGTTCAATTGCACTGAATGAATAGTGCTCCATTTCAGAATTGGATTTCGACGAACGAATAACCCCCGAGGCTTAAATTCAAGCCTAGTATACCTAGGACATGCCAAAAGAAGGGAAGGAATAACTTTACATACCTCACGGGTGCCTTATGCTCGCTTGAGCTCAATTCCCGTTTCGTCCCGTAACTGCAAATGGTCACCTTTACCAGCTACTATTCATGAGAGTTAGCATTTCAATAATGAGTTCATACTTGTCTACCGAAATTTCGGCAAAGATCTCCCCTATAAATCTAACATCCCCGAGGATCATCTCGGCTCAAAAATATCAACAACAACAACCCAACAATCATCAACAACCATCATAACTATATTATGGCACAAAAAGTCCCCTTACTACATAGTTCAATAATTTTCCTCCAAACTTCACATAATCAAATTAATATCAACATTTTCCATATTCATCAACTACTTCAATATTATTCAAACATATACCAATAACATTCCATACATTATTCATGAATTCCACCAATTCCATACTCCATCCAACTCTTCCACAAACACAACAAAACTTCCAAATCACATTGCCTATCCTACAAGTTTATTAGCAACAATCATAATCCGCATTTAGAACCTTACTTCCATCATTATATAAAAATCATATAAAATTCACCTAAATTCCCATAATCACATACAAGCAACTTCAATGCCATTTCAAGTCATTAAACCTTTGTTTGCATTACTAAGATCACAACAACACAACTAACAAACTAATTAAACTTGAATTCATCTCTCTTTCATACCCATAGGGCTCACGGCCACATGCCTTTTTCACACACACGTACGCCATGCACACACACACCACACTTCCTTAATTCTCATCTACTTCTAATCATCATAACATATAAATCCATTCCATAACTAGAAACATAAGAATCTTACCTTTTACTTGAATTTTCAACTTTCCGCCAACGGAGTTCTTTCTCCAAACCAATTATACTACGTCGTAGAGCACCTCAAGCTTGTTAAGAATTCGCGAAGAACAAGATTTTTGAGTCAAGATTGAAGCTCCAAGAATTTTTTTCTTTTCTTTTCTCTTCTTTCTCCTCTTAGCCGTAGCCTTCTTCTTTTTTTTCTCAATCTTTCTTGAAGTTTCTAATGATAATCATGAATATATCCTATGATTAATTCATCACATGGTTGGCACATGACATGGTCTTGGGCCTTATATGTTGGCCGGCCACCCTTGATGTTTTGGGCCTCAATTTTTCTTTTTTTTTTTGAGCCCAATTGGCTAGGAATCGTATTTTGCAAATTCCCGAAACAAATTTCCGAGATTTCAATTTTTGCCCTTGGCCTCTCCAATGTTCTCGTGTCAATATTTCCATAAGTAACGACATACACACCACATAAAAATCAAAGCATAGCCTTATTCTTACAAATCACAATTATGCCCAAATTTTCCGAATGCACAAAAACACGGGATGTAACATCCTCCCCCCCTTTAAGACATTCGTCCTCGAATGTTAAATTAGCCTTATAGGTCTTACAAGTACTTTGGGGGAAGGTTCTTTAAGTAGAGACAAGACGTATAAATCATCCATCGATTAAAACAATCAACTCGCAGAATTTAAATTACCCGGTGGTGCATCTGCGGTGCCTCGGGACCTCGGTCTCCCGCCTAGTGCATAGATACGATGTGGGGGTCCCGCGCCGGGACTAGGTGCTCTACCTCCGCCCCTACCTCGACCGGAAGTCCGAGGTCCCGTCTCGGGGGGCTCTTATCGAAGGTGACGACGCGGCTACCGAATTTCCGGGGCGATGGCCCACTCCCTGTGGACACTCTCTAGCATAGTGCGTCGGATCACCACAAGTATAACAAACGCCCCGTCGGCATCGTCCCACATGGCGTCTCCCACAAGTCGCACATCGAGGAGGGGCCATCGCCTCTTGCCCCGACCATGCCTGCTGCTGGGGACCTGGCGCATAGGAAGAACTCTGTCCTTGCCGAGGGAATGCCTCTTTACCCCGCTGTGACCCTCGAAACTGCGAAGACGCGCTAGACTGGGGTCTGCTCTCTCTGGTAAAACCTTTATTCCGCCCTCCAACCCGGCCCTCTTGGGCCGACCGCTACCCCGTTCGAGGCGCCCTCCCCGCCGACGCTTCCGATCTTCCGACCCCCGGGCATAAGCTTGAACACGAGCTATATCCATACCTGGTGCATGGCAACTGCCATACAAGCCTCCTGTAACTCCGGCTCTAATCCTCTCACGTAGTGATGGATCCTATCCTCCATATCCTGCACCAGAGAAGGGGCATATCTCGCCAAAGAATTAAACTCTACACTATACTCTCTAACATACATGCTACCCCGCCGCAAGTGAAGAAACCGGTCAACTCTTGCCCGCCTCAACTCGGTGGCATATGATGGCGCAAGAAGGCATCCGAAAATTCTGCCACGTCGGCGGAGGGCATCCCTCCCTCTCGGATAACTTCCAGATCGAAACCGCTAATTGCTATCCCCCGTAGCCTATAAGAGGCTAGCTCCACGTACTCCGTAGCCGACGCCCTCATTATGTCTAAAGTACGCCGCATGCCATCTATAAACTCCGGGGATCGCATTTGGGTCCGTGCCCTTAAACTCGGGGGACTTAATGTAAGAAAATCCCGTGCTCGCACCGGCAGACTATCGGGATACTCGTAACTCCTACTCGTTGTCCACCCGAGTAGCAAGCATCTGAGTCAACAAACGTATGGCATCTTTCATTTCGCCGATCTCCTGACGCTGGGCATCTGACTGAGAGACTGGAGATACCGGTGCTGGGACTGGAGCTGGGGCTGGATCAGGTGCCTCTCTCAGCTCCTCCGGCGATGGGGAGGTGGGGGGACTCCGGGGCTGGATGCGTATTCCAGCATAAGTCCGAGCTCTAGTAGACCTGGGGGCTTGGCTAACTGCATCGTCCCCAACTGCTTTGCCCTTCTGGGCTGCCGTCGCTTTACCTTTCTTAGGCGGCATTACTGAAAACACACAAGATCATTAAATTAGGGACTTTATGTACAACACCGCTCTATACGCACGATCTACACCATGAAAGAAAGAATGACACCCTATTAATGTCTCGTAGCTTCCTGGTTTATAGATGTGGTGCACAACACACCGATAAACAAGACTCTACTAGACACAGTCTGCGAACATACCGAGGACTGACCTGCTCTGATACCACTTTGTCACACCCCAACCTTCGTCAGGGTGTGACGGGCACCCGACCCTCGTCAGAGTCGAGCGAACCCTTAAACGTCAACTCAAAATTTTTTTTTTTTTTTTTTTAAAACAAGAATTGAAAGTTGTAAATGAAATACCAAAATCGACACGTGGCTCGAGGCATCTCAAAACATGATATATAGATACATACAACATAACACAAGGCGAGCCAAAAGGCCTCTCGCCATTTCTATACAACAAAATAACGGCCGACAAGGCCAAACAAGAACCATGACTCCCACGCTCGTTCGCAGACTTCTATAGAGTATAACCCGTACAATATATAAAGCTATACCAAAACGGGGACGCCTCTCGAGCAAATGGAGCCGTCCGACTCCCGATGCTATCTCCCTCTAAGCCGGGTCCCCCGGTCGCGTCCCCGAACACACGGGCATGAAACGCAGCCCCCCCGAAGAAAAGGGGGTCAGTACGGAATATGTACTGAATATGTAAAGCGAAAATAAATAAATAATAACCACCGCGCAATTTAAGAGGGAAGAAATCACATACAACCCAATACCTGCAACCTTCGCTTAAGAGAAGACATAAGTAGATATACAGAGTCGCAAACAAGCCTTAAGTAAATAATTGCAATCCAATTAACAAATCCAGAATAAGTGACACAGTACATCACACGCGCCGCTTCCGGCAAAATAATAATAACAATAACAATAACAATAATAATAATAATAATAATAATAATTGCCCCATCGGGCAGCCGCTTCCGGCTCGATATCGATAATGGCCCCTTCGGGCATTGCCGCTTCCGGCATAATAATGAAGATAGCCCCTTCGGGCATTGCCGCTTCCGGCATAATAATAAAGATGGCCCCTTCGGGCATTGCCGCTTCCGGCATAATAATAAAGATGGCCCCTTCGGGCATTGCCGCTTCCGGCATAATAATAACGATGGCCCCTTCGGGCATAATAGTAATAATAATAATAAAATATCGCACCCCCTTCGGAGTGGTTTTTGAAAAGTCTTATAAAATATCACACTCCCTTCGGAATGGTTTTGTACACACCCCCTTCGGAGTGGTTTTGGAAAAACCTTAGAAAATAATATATCACACCCCCCTTCGGAGTGGTTTTAAGGAAGCTTTAGAAAATATCACACTCCCTTCGGAGTGGTTTTGAAAAGTTTTATAAAATATCACCTAATAGAGTCATTTATGGGAGATTCAAGGCAATTCGATTACATTCCGGCAAGTTACGGACGTTTGAGCATTTTTCCAACAAGTTAGGAGGATACTAGTTCAATTGCACTTTGAATGAATAGTGCTCCATTTCGAATTGGATTTCGACGAACGAATAACCCCCGAGGCTTAAATTCAAGCCTAGTATACCTAGGACATGCCAAAAGAAGGGAAGGAATAACTTTACATACCTCACGGGTGCCTTATGCTCGCTTGAGCTCAATTCCCGTTTCGTCCGAATCCGCAAATGGTCACCTTTACCGCTTACTATTCATGAGAGTTAGCATTTCAATAATGAGTTCATACTTGTCTACCGAAATTTCGGCAAATCTCCCCTATAAATCTAACATCCCCGAGGATCATCTCGGCTCAAAATATCAACAACAACAACCCAACAATCATCAACAACCATCATAACTATATTATGGCACAAAAAGTCCCCTTACTACATAGTTCAATAATTTTCCTCCAAACTTCACATAATCAAATTAATATCAACATTTTCCATATTCATCAACTACTTCAATATTATTCAAACATATACCAATAACATTCCATACATTATTCATGAATTCCACCAATTCCATACTCCATCCAACTCTTCCACAAACACAACAAAACTTCCAAATCACATTGCCTATCCTACAAGTTTATTAGCAACAATCATAATCCGCATTTAGAACCTTACTTCCATCATTATATAAAAATCATATAAAATTCACCTAAATTCCCATAATCACATACAAGCAACTTCAATGCCATTTCAAGTCATTAAACCTTTGTTTGCATTACTAAGATCACAACAACACAACTAACAAACTAATTAAACTTGAATTCATCTCTCTTTCATACCCATGGGCTCACGGCCACATGCCTTTTTCACACACACGTACGCCATGCACACACACACCACACTTCCTTAATTCTCATCTACTTCTAATCATCATAACATATAAATCCATTCCATAACTAGAAACATAAGAATCTTACCTTTTACTTGAATTTTCAACTTTCCGCCAACGGAGTTCTTTCTCCAAACCAATTATACTACGTCGTAGAGCACCTCAAGCTTGTTAAGAATTCGCGAAGAACAAGATTTTTTGAGTCAAGATTGAAGCTCCAAGAATTTTTTCTTTTCTTTTCTCTTCTTTCTCCTCTTAGCCGTAGCCTTCTTCTTTTTTTTTCTCAATCTTTCTTGAAGTTTCTAATGATAATCATGAATATATCCTATGATTAATTCATCACATGGTTGGCACATGACATGGTCTTGGGCCTTATATGTTGGCCGGCCACCCTTGATGTTTTGGGCCTCAATTTTTCTTTTTTTTTTTTTTTGAGCCCAATTGGCTAGGAATCGTATTTTGCAAATTCCCGAAACAAATTTCCGAGATTTCAATTTTTGCCCTTGGCCTCTCCAATGTTCTCGTGTCAATATTTCCCATTCTTATATGTTTCTTGATACGACATACACACCACATAAAAATCAAAGCATAGCCTTATTCTTACTTCGCAAATGACTTAAATTTTATATAGGCGGGCCTAAACGATTTCGATTGGGAGCTCGGATCGACTTCGCTCGTCCGTGGTCCCGCGACTTTTCTATGTTGGTTTTAAAAGACCTATTTTTTTTAAAGGAATTTAATACGACCACTTTTCCGATCCCAAGCATGATTGTTTATTTATCTCGTCGAGTTGGAAATAAGAGTTTATGCCCATGATTTTGATACGTAACAACGGTTTCAAGTTCGGTTTGATATGTCCGAAGAGATTCGGAGAAAATTTGATTTGACTATGGTTTTGGATTTTCAAAAAGAGGGTTCGTTTTGATCATTCGGTTGAGTCCGTGATGATGTCTCGAGCATGCGTGTGGTTACTTATCCGCTTCATACGTTTTGTGTTACCTCTTTCACCGGATCCCGGGCCGGTATATGATCGTGCGCACTATGATATACTCCGGTGTTATGCTGTGTTACGGTTCCCGAGACCTCGCCATAGGGCCGGGTTCCGTTTATGGAGTTATGCTGTGATATGGCTTATGATGTGTTGTGATGATGTGTTATGTTCGGGGTGTACGGAGATTTGAAACTTCTGGTGTTATCGTGTCAGGCGCCGTATAAGGTGGCGACCACGTTCGTCCGCCGGTCCTATGGACCCCGCATTTGGTATGTGATGATGTATGATGATATGATGAGTTTGTCACCGATGGTGGGGCAAACCCAATGATGAGGCAAATCCCACATTGGTCTAGGCAAATCCCACATCGGTTAATGTTATTTCATATGACAGTTATGATGCGTTCGGTATGAGTAAGTATGATTTGTGTGTCGGATGTAAGTACTTTGGTATTTGGGTTTTTATACTCACTTTCTGTACCCGACTTCTGCTATGATTTCATTTCCGTATGCTATGCTTTACATACTCAGCATATTCTGTGATCACCCCCCTTTCTTCGGGGTCGCGTTTCATGCCACGCAGTACTCCACGGATGAGTAGGGTGAGGTTAGCGAGAAGATGTTCCATTGGATTAAGCGAGTTCCATTTCTTCCGAATGCTACCGAGTCCGAGTGCTTGTATGGTATCCGAGATGTTAGTAGAGACTTTGCGACAAGGTCGAGTGCATGATATGTCGGGTCTGTTTTGTAAGCGAAGCTATGTGTCGGTGTGTTTGTATGCATTACGCTACGATGTGTTTGGCAAGCGGGTATATAAGCCGGTCGTTGTGCCTTATATTACGGTTTTCATACGATTTATAGATTTGATTTGATTTGAAAAAAAAAAATGAAAGGCATGTTTGTTTTCTGAAAAATTTTCATTACGTGCGCATGTTATGTTTTGTGGGCCCAGTATGGTTATGAGTATTAAGAGAGTCTGCGGGTTCGCTCGGCCCTAAGTAAGGGTCGGGTGCCCGTCATGCCCTATCGGAAATTGGGGTGTGACACCTAGGATCTCCTTTAGTATTACCTTGCACTCCATCTTCCTACTGCCTTTCTCTTGTTTCGATTCCCTTTTCCTCCACCTTATCAGCCCATGAACTATAAAGTTCTTCCTCTTGATCTGTCACCTTTTGAGTTGTTGTTTGATGCATTAATCCTTGCTCATTATTAATACCTGGCATAACTTCCTGTATTCTTTGTTGACCTTGTGTGGAACTTTGAATAATGTCATCCACATTTGTTTGCTCCATGTCTGTATTATCCTTGTTGTCATTTGCATTTGAATTCTCCCCTTCAGCTTTGGATGTACTTGTACTTGATAGCTCACCTTCTTCCACAATATTTAAAACATCAAATTTGTTCTGTACCACCACTTGTACTTCTGAATCAGCATTATTCTTTGCATCAAAGACTCTCAACCTTGCTTTCATCCACCTTATCAGAAGTGTTAGTTTTTGGAACAAATTTCATCATAGGATAATTCCTACCATGATACCATCTGCATGCCTCATGCTTGCCTTTCTCCTGGACAATTTGTTCCTCTTGATTTCCTGTATTCTTCACCCCATTATCTGTGCTTATAACATCAACTTCTGCTGGTTTCTTCAATTCAGGATGAAGGATTCTACACTCATCTCTAGAGTGGCCTTGAATCTTACATTCAGTACAATATTTGTGTAAGAAATCATATTGAATTTTGACTTTCATCTTCCTGATATCCTTTGTATCCTCATCCTCTATTTCCAACATCAGAAAGTTAGGTCACTCAGCAAAAAGATCTACTTGGACCTTGACTCTAGCACAACCAGGTAGATTCTTGTTTATGGTTGCCATGTCCAGCTACAAAGGCCTTCCAACAGTAGAATAGTAAACAAAGATTCTTTGACAAAGAAAGTAGGTAATATGTTTGGAAAAGAAATTCACGCCATTGCCTGAGATGTTTCTTCATCCATTTTGAACTTAGAATCATAGATAAGGGGCCTCATCTGATAAGTAAAACCATCTTTAGCCTTCAAATAATATGCACCTTTGTACGTAAGATTGATAAAATCTTCCATCAGTAAGCATTTGATCAAAACATGTCTTGGCCTAAATAAACCAACCTTACAATCTCCTTTTACGCCACATTGTGATGGTATAATGTTGCGTAGTTCTTCCAAATCAGGCCATCCATGAGTAAACTTTCCTATCACTGCATGTTGAACGTCTTTCGATATCTCCATTCGTTTGATTTCAGCCTCATTCCACTTCACCATTGGAATACCATCAATGTACATTAGTTTCTTCCTAGGTATAGGCTCACATTGCTGCTTTGTTGTTGCACAAACTTCCTCACTATCCGTTAAGGTATTAGCAAAACTTTTTGAAGAAGTAGGGTTTGCAGGTGGGTTTATAGTAAGGTTTAAAGAAGTAGGGTCTAGTTGAGATGAAGATGAAGGGGGTAGGTTGGATTGAGGTAGTGGTGGAAATATGATTGAGGAGGTTAGAGGGAGAGGTGAGGGACGACCCTCCGACGAGGCGACCCGGCGGGTGGCCATGATACGGCTAGTTTAAGGTTTGCATGAAAATTTTAGGAGAGAGAAGAGAGCGTTTTTTTCTAAAAGAGATCAAAGTGCCTGTCATT
>NW_026721991.1:0-7118 GCF_029784015.1 Lycium ferocissimum | reverse complement strand
ACCCGGACCGGCTGGGAAGGGGATGGGGCCGTACGTTCCAGGGCATTTTTTTTTAGTATTATTTTGTATTATGACTTTTATATGAGCGATGGATGGCCCACGTTCGTAAACATATGATATAATCCCCGAAGTACGTTTAATCCGCCTGGAAGCATTAGTTATTCATTTTTTTATGTCATTCTCTTATCACTCTTTTTTTTATAGTATCCCTTACATACTCAAGCATTATTAGGGCCCCTTTTGGACCCCGTGTTCACCCCCCGGGTAGTCGGGGGAGGCGGCCCCCTTTGAGGCCATCACGCCGAGCACCCCTCTTGGGAGGTGCTACTTATTTGATCCGTTTTTTTATTTTGTATATTTTCGAGGGGGCTCGTAGGTACTAGAGGGGGTTTGCCCCATAGTGCGATGTATGTTATAAGTATTTTGAAAAAAGTTTTTGTATTACGATTATATTAAAAAAAGGATCCTCTTTTGGTTTTCCCGATAAAGACGAATGTTTTTAATTTGAGTTAAAAAGGGTTAGTACGACGTGCCGGGTTACCCCGGCCCCGGCCGCCCCCCCCGGTCTGAGAGGTTTGTTTTGATTTTTCTATTAACTTTAAAAATGTTTTTAAATTTATATAGTTTCTCACACCTCCGGGCACTTGTCGATTTTTTCACCGAGCCCCCGGGGATGACGGCGCCCCAGCATATTTGAGTTTTTAGGTTGGGCCGGCCCTTTGGCCCGGGAATCGTGGATAATTTGAGATGTGTCCCGGGCCCCCCTATGCGGGACCGTGGTATATATATTGAGTGTGGGACGGGGGAAAGGAGATATAAAAACTTGGTACGAGGTGTGGCGCCAACGACCGGGACCCCGGTCTAAGAGCCATATGTGATTTATGTTTTTCGGTAAGCATTTTAATATTATGAAAGATTTTGATATTTTGAATATTGATTTACTTTCCGATTTCCCCATTTTGATTATGACTCGTTTCCCATATTTCATTTCATCCCTTTGTATCCCTTCGACATTTTCCCGACCGACCCCTTTCTTCCCGGGGCCGCGTTTCATTTTCGCAGTTCTGCACACGCTTCCAGGTCCGGGGCCCGGGAATCTCGTCGCGTCTCCTTGATCCGGCCAAAACATTTTTTCGAATCTCATTATCCGCATATTTTGCGGGCAGGGGGCCCCGTCCCGCATAAAACCCTTATGATTCTTAGGTCCAGGACATATAGTGGGTTATGGGGGGTTCCCGCACCGTTGGGGACCGGCCGACGCCCCAATTTCCTTAGGGCTCACGATAATTCTCCCCCGGGCGGGCGATAATTTTAAATAATGTATTGGATACTACTGGTGTCGTTATTTTGTAAGTATGATCCGTTAGGGCATTGTCCAGTCCAACTAATATAACTCCGACATTGATTACGGCCCAGTATGGGGTCCCCAATTTTCACCCACTACCAGGGGTTTTCCCGTGACTCACTTCCCGGGGAATTAAGGGATAAAAGAACGTGAGGTCCGGGGTTTTTGATCTTAGGGAAAAAAAAAAAAAAGGGGAACAGGGATGGGAGACCGCCCTAAAAGATCACAAAATAGTAAAAGCCCCGATGAAAAGGGAAGAGAGTAAAATTTTTGATTCCGGAAGAAAAAAAGAGAGGAAACTGCGAAAATGGAGAAAGGGGGAAACAACGGCGGAGGAATAGGGCGGTTGAAAGGGAAAAGGACGGTGGACGAAAAGGGTAGGAAATGGAGACAAAATGCCGACATAGGAGTAAAGTAAAAAAAAATTTAGATTAGAAGTTTCCGATATGTTAGACACATATTTTGGGAAGGAAGGCGAGGAATAAGGATAGACGAAGACCCAAAAAAGGACCGACATAAAAACCCCCGGGGGGGGGAGGGGGAAAATATTGTGAGCTTCAAGTCCAAACGAAGGAAACCTTCCCCCGGGAGCCGGGTTTAAAGATATCTCTTTAAGGGGAATACAAAAGGGAAGGGGAACAAGTTGGTCAAGGATTAGGAAACTTATGACACGGAAGGATTTGAAAAGGGGAGTTCTATGAAAAAAGAAAAAAGAAGGGATAAGGAAGGGCATAAAGAGAAAGACAACTATAAAAGGGACCCCTCCCAAAGTATTAGACCCCCTTTAAAAAGTTTGAACATTCGAGGAGAAGTTTTTGGGGGGGAGGGATGTTATAGCCCGTATTTCGTACGTTCGAAACGAGATAGTTGGAAGTAAAAAAGCTTTTCGCGATCTTGTTTAGTGCACAAGTTGTTCAGAATAAATGAATGCTTGTTGGAAATATTGAGAAAGGTTAATGGAAAAATAGGAAATTCAAAAAAGAGTTTATGGTAATATTGGAAAGGGGGGTAAAAGGGGAATTTCAAAAAAAAATTTTCTTGGAAGAGGCCACCAAAAAAAAAAGGGGAAAAAAAAAATAAAGGAATTAGTCATTTTTGGGGAAATTTGAAGAAAATTCTAGAAAAAAAGGAAGGAAAAAAGAAAAGAAAACTTTTAAAAGGGAAAAGGAGGGGGCCCCTCACATGCGGATTATATATATATATATATATATATATATATATATATATATATATATATATATATATATATATTGGTGGTGGGGGTGGGTGTGGTGGTATTTTTTAAATTTAAGAAAGTGGAAGAGAAAGAAAGAATAAGAAAAAAAAAAAAAAAAAAGAAAGAGGAGAGGTATTCGCCAACATGGCCAAAAATTGGCCATGGGAAATTTATCAAGAAAAATTTATTTCTTCTAGTTTTCCCAACTGTTGAAGGCCCCTTAAAGGGAGAGTTTTTGGAGCAATTAAACGTTCTTTTGAGCAAATATCCCCTAGCCGAATGAAGAAGAGAGGGGAAAAAAGGTATGTGTTAAACCCTTTCCCTTTTACATATTTTATGGATGATTTATGCATTTTGGGAGGTAAAGAAATGAAGGTTCATAAAGAATGATTTTGATGTTGGGCCTGCATTTTTGGATGTTGTTAGGGAGAATGAATTAATTTTTTTAATGTGTTGGTTGTTAATGTAATTTTGGAAATGGATGAAAGTTCCTACGTGTAGGGTGGTGGCCAAGGATAGGTGGTTTTGATGGATTAGTTTTATTTAATATTTATTTTTTGGTTGTGTTGTGAATTATATAATAAAATTAAGTTTTATGGCTTGAAATGAAGTTGGATTGTTATGGTATTGTTGTAATGTTGTCCAGAAGGTGGTTTTTTTGGAAACCTGATAATTAATTTGTTTTGGGGAAAATTTTGGACAAATTGATTTTATGGACATTCTAGTTGTTGTTTTTTGGGAAGTGATATAAAATGAAGGTTTTTGATGAAGTTAACGATATGAATGATAATGAAATGTATGGTTGGGTGAAATAAGGTTTTAAAAGTAGTAGTTTTTGATTTTTGAACATTATGCAATTTAATTGAATTGAATAGAATTGAATTTTAAGTTTTTCAGAATAATTGCTAGTATTGTTGTTGGTTTGGCCGGGGTTTAATTCCCCGGGTTATTGTTATTAAGATTTCCCAAGATTCCTGGGGTGGTATATTTAATAGGAGACCCCGAAATTTCAAAATATAAATGAATTTGTTTAAGGATGAGATGTATATTGATTTTTCAATGATTATGTCAACTCTCTTTAATGTAACAACAAGTTTGGGTGGAAAGCGTAGCTAGAAGGCGCGGACGTATGTTAAGGTCGCCTTTTTCCTTTTTGGGAAATCATAGCCATTTTATAAATGCTTCTAACGCCTTATTTTCAAAAGTTAAAATTATGATTCCAAAGCATGATTTTCCTTCCTAAAAGTTTATGAATGTTTTCCAAAATATCCATTTTTCTCCAAAATCTAAGTTTTACATTTTGAAAGTTTTTATGATCAAAACTACACTATGATTTTATGATGACAAGATGAGCTAGATATGAGAAAAAAGGACAATATGTCAAGGATATGTTCTTTCCATGAACACGACGATATGAAAGTTAAGCTAATTTTTGGATAATGACTATTTTAGAGGTTTCAAAGTATAGGAAATGATAGTCATGACCTTGTTTTATGTTTTCCCCGGGTGTTATCCTGGGTTGAGCCCCGCCTTATAATTGTTCCTTCGGGGAGGAATCCCCCCATTATCCATAAGTGACGAGGTTACCGACCTTTCGTCATCCGAAGTTTTGTTTTTACTTAGGCTCTCATGCAGCTTTATAATTAAGTATGTTTTTTTTTAACACCGGCCTAAGGCCGGGGAAACACACCGCGCCGTCCAAGGGCGGTCGCGTACACACCACTATATGGGGAATACCCCGACGCAGAGGCCCGGACGCGGCTTATACACCGTTCCTATATGGACGGGGGCTATACACCATCCACGGGCGCGCTTACTTACGTATATTTACATGTTTTTTTTAAAAAACAGCATGCATGGACCGCCCCCAAAGGGGGACTGGGGGACGATTACTTTATTCCAGGTCTGCCGAAAGCGTTACACCGTACCTATAGGTCGCGGTCCACCGCACCATATGGTCGGGCAGGGATCAGACCACACTGGGCACGCGATTATATGTACTCCAAAAGGTGTAACTTGTAATATCCGCAGGTAGACAAAAGAACGTTATATCACTCTCCTATGTTGTGTTTTATGTTCTCTATTATGATTTCGTGATATTTTTCATGCCAATACCGAATTACCGACACGCCCCGGGGGGTACGTTTCATGCCGCGGTACACTCGTACAAGAAGAGCGGGGGGAGACGTTCCAAAAAGTTGGTAGACCCCTTTGTACCGGAGGCCCCCGGAGCGATTATACGACCGGGCTTTTTTGAAAAACTTTCGTTGTAGTCGGGGTTTGGCGTTTTTAAAAGGCCCACGAGCCGAGTGTTTTTATTATCATTATGTTCGAGCCCCATGTTCTATTGTGTTTAACGGAAACGACAAAAGGTTTTAAAGTTTTTCTATGTTTTTTTTTTTGTTTAATTAAGAACCAAAGAAAGTATGTATGTAATAAGAGGGGGCCCGGGTTTGCCCCCCGAATACGGGTGGGGCCCATCACACCCTAGTAAGATCGGGTGTGACAATTTATACATATGTTGGGATTAGATGCTTGCCCTTATATTGTTTGAGATATTATCCTTCACTTATTGGTATTATTTTTTATAAAATAACTTGACTTTTATTGATATCTAGAGATGTCCACGGGGGAGATTTTTTTGATTTGTTGTCATCATTCATTGATATTAGCATTAACTCATTATCATCTTTCATGAACTGATACGAATACTTATTGACTTATTGGATGTGAACCCGCATCTTCCTTTTTTGGGTTTTTGACTTGGAAAAGGACGAAATTGATAGGGTGTTGATAGTATGTCCGGGGGGCCCTTTTAAAACCTTTTTGGGGGATATCATGTATGCATTCATATTCATAAAATTTTCCCGCCCCAACCCATATATATATATATATATATATATATATATATATTGGGCCGTTGCACGTCCACAATAATGACAGGATTAGGTTGCACGTTCCGCAACACTAATTTGGGATCGGGGGGCCGCCACAAAATACATGGACCGGGCCCCCCGGGGTCATGACTTAATAGACATAGTCCTCCAAGCGGGTGTATCATGATTGCATTCATATTTCATTCACTCATACATCTAATTTCTAGTAGTGGTTTTTTATTATACCATACGGTTCGTGATTATTGACTTTCTAGTTGATTCCGATACGGATTGTGGGTTTCCCCGATTAATATATATTCAAAATTGACATCCTTGAAGACTTTCCCCCGGGTTAAGACTGAGGACCCGGGAGTGACATTGTTGTTGTGCAATGTTTATGGTTATTCTTAGGAATCGGGGAAAAACTTAGCAAGATTTGGGTTTGGTGTTCCCATAGGTTATGATTCGGTTTTGACCCTTGAAACAGTTGTTATTTTGGACCGGTGGGGCGTATCCCCGATCGGAGCATGTCTATTCTTCCCCTTTTCTTTAATGTTAACTAACCTTTCGACCTATGATGCCTACTCAATATTTTTTTTTACGACTACCTTTCACTCTTTCGGGGTGAGAGTTTAAAAAGGGCCGCTTTTTTCCGAGATTGATTTTCGGGGCCCCGGTTGCAGATCAAGGGGAGCATCCACGAGTCAGCCCCGGAGACCTCTACCCCCGTCTTTATTTTTTTCCCCCGATAGATGTTTTTGTATTTAGACTTGTATATTCTAGACATTTTAGTTGCTTTTGTACAATGACGCCTTGGGGGTTTTTTTTATATTCCGCACTTATGACTATTTTGATTCGACTTCTACTTATTCTGCTCTATTTAATTTATTTGGTTTAAATTGATTATTTGCGAAAGGTTCACCTACCGGGTAGGGGAAAAGATAGGTGCCCCTGCGACTTAGGAATTTGGGTCAGACAAAAGGTACGAGCCCGGGGTTTCCCCCATAAGACAAAGAGCAGTAAATCTTGCGGATCGGCATGGATTCGTATTTCCCGGGGAAGGTCATTTAAACTTTCAATTTTTTTTTTCATGCTACTTTATTCGAATTTTTGTCTATCGATTCCAATTGGTATCGAATGCCCTTTTTCTTAATCACCCATTAGAAGGAAACTCATTCTTAAATTTTAGCGGCTTTTTTTTTAACATGGCTTGGTATGGTATGAGATGTCACTTGATTCGACGCGTGAGGTTCATTTTCTAGCCATTGTCACACCCCAATTTCCGATGGGTGGAGGGCACCCGACCCTTTCGGGGGAGCGAACCTTCCCACTATCGTAACATTGTAAACATACCGGCCCTCGACCAAATCATAAGACATAATGAAAATTTTTAAGAAACAAACATATTTTTTTATTTTTCAAATTTGACAAAACTTTTAAAAGTCGAAATCGAAAAACATATAACAATACACGCTTTTGGGGCCGCCACAACGGGGGACCTTATACACCGACCCCTCCCGTCCCTAACAGACTGGGTTCATAACTCAAACAAGCTCGACTCCGATTTTGGGGGCAAGGAAAGGCCAACCCCGGAACATCCCTCGTTTAGCTTTGCTCACCGGGTACCGCGAGAAAGACCCCCCAAAAAAGGGGGGCAAGGGAATATCCCAGATGTAAAACA
>NW_026721990.1:0-7075 GCF_029784015.1 Lycium ferocissimum | reverse complement strand
CCCCCTTTGGGTTGAGATTTTGGGTGAAATTATTGGGGTTTTTGGAAAGGAATTGAGAAATTTTGGTAATTAGGCATCGCTTCCAGAAAATCCAAGGTTTTATGTTATGAACAACAGATGGAATAAATTTCGGAAAGGGTTCAAGTGTTTTCCCCCGTTGCCCCAAGTTGTGAGGAATTTTTTGGAAGTATTAGGGTTTTGGGGATTATGGAAATTTTCGAGTAAGAGATTGATTTAGGAAATATGTCCTTTGTCAAAATATTGGGGTTTTAGGTATCTTTGGGAATTTTAAAAGGAATTTGATTGTTCAAGATTTAGTTTCCTCCTTAAAAAATTTTGAAAATTTTTCGTTTTTTAAGGAGGGGGGTAATTTTGGGTTTTGCTATCCCAAGAATGTAAGGGGTTTTGGATTTTGGAATGGTTTGTTATTCAATTAAAAGGTTTTTGTGGGTCATTATGTTTTAAGGGAAAGGGTTAAATCGGTGAATCAAGAGAAGGGTTAATAAATAGTTAAGGATGTGATGGAAGCCAATTTTTTAGGTTTGAAAATTTTTGGTATTTCCAGTGGCCTTTTCTTAGTAAAGGGTTTGAATGATAATGGTTGTGCTTCGGAAATTCTGGTTTGTGATAACTCGTTTCTTGGATTTTGGGAATCTTTTTGGCGCCCGATGGTGTTCTAGATAAGTCATTTAAGAGTTAAAAAAGGCTTAAATCCCCCAAGTTTGTACGAAGAAAGTTTCTAAAAAAAGGTTTTTTGGAAAAATTTAATTTTTTTTGGAAAGAGAAGTCATTTTGTTTTGTTGTATTTTAAAAATTGTGATTCGGAACGATTTGGGAAAAAGGGGGTGAAACAAAAGTAGCTCGAATATCTTACTCTTAAATGTTTTATGTTTATTATGCCCAGGGTTTGGGTATTTGTTTATGTGTTGAGATCCGTTGTTTGTTTTAAGGGGGTAGTAATTGGGGCTTTTGGGATCGGCAGTTTGGTTTGGGTTTACCTTTTTGAAGGTTTGGGTTGTGATATGATTTTCTTGGTTCCCTGGCATTTTTTCTAGTTCTTCGCCGGGGGGCTTTTTTTTAATTTGGTTTTTGAACGGGTTTTTTCGTTAAAGTATTTTCTATTTTTGCCCTCGGACCTTCCCCGGGCTCGTTAGAACTATTTTTGACCCCAGAAGATAGTAGTCGGTTTCTAGGGATCGTTTGGCATTTGGAGCACCCTTTAGAAAAGGGGTTTAAACGATAGTTTGATGGGGTTGACTTTTGGGAAAAGGACCTTTTTTAAATCTATAAGGGAAGTGGATGATCGTTTGTGACTAATTGGTGCGTTCGATTCCCTCCCCGTTTATTTGGGACGGGGTTGGGAAAATAATTAGACCATCGGGGGGACCGTCCCAAAAACCTCCGGGAAAGGACATTTCGTTTGTCGATTTTTATGTATATCCACTATTTGGTTTGTATGTTTCCATTGGGGGAATGTCGGATTTCGAGATAAATTGGGGACTTAAATATTTCGACGGTGTCTAGGCCCGGACGGGGCGTGTGGCCGCCCTTTGCGTGTGGGCGCCGTTTCGGCGGTGAGTTGAGGGGCCTTTTGGCCGGCGGTTTTTCCCGGCCCCCGGGGGCTCTTTGGGGCGGTGGGTGCCGTGAGCGTCAAGTTTTATGAGTATAATCCCCCCAAAACCCCTAGTCATTATTTCTATTCAATTAGAGTTTTTAGGCGTGGGGGGTTTTTAGGATTTTTTCCCCTACTAACATTCCTACCTTAATATGGTTTATTAAACCCTTCTTAATCTCTAGTTTTTCTAGAATCCATAAAACTAAGGGGCCAAATGGTTGAGTTGAGCTCTAAATCTTTTTTGGTTTCCTGAATCTTCCTAAATAGTACGATTAATGTTTAATATGCTTGAATAGTTTGGGGAAAAAGCTAGCTAGATTTTATTTTCCATAAAAACTTAAGATTAAAGAAGGGTTTTTAAAGGGTTTTTTTCCTAATGGGTTCTTGGGTCTTCTTGTATTATTTTGGGGTTGCTTATTAAGCATGAAATTGCGGATTATAAACTATATAAACATATTGTCACGACAAACCCCCTAGGCGCACCCCGCCCAATTGGGGATGACTACCGTATCCCAAATCGAAATAGCGTAAAATAACTTATACGTGTACAAATAACATATATTTACGAAGAGGGGAACTCCCCCCAAGTTGTCACAAATATACAAATATACATATCGCTTAACTCAAAATAGTATAAATAAAGGAAAAATTTTCCAAGAGGGGGGACGTCCAAATAAAACAAACCCCGGCAATGGGTCCCCCCATATATTTTACACTTAAAGGAGCATGAATTTTGGGGACGGGGCCTGCCCCCTAACAAACATAGCTATATTTAAAAACGGGGTGGATAAAAGATAGGCCCCCAACAGGGAGCCCCCCGGAAATGGGGGAAATTAAAGGGGATCCCCAAAATATACGAAAGGATAAACGGCCCAAGAAAGGGGGGGTAAAATATCGGTACCAAACAAAAAATATTTGAACAAACCCTAAAAAAAAATAGGGAAAAGTAAATCAATTAAAAAATATTAAAAACATTAAAAATACAAACCAGCTGGGCTCTTAACTGGTCGCCCCGTCATTAGCGCCACGCCATCATACCCCGAAGATTTCATTCCCCAACCCCCGACAATATTCACTCATAACGGTAACACCCCATAACGCCAAACACGGCCCCCGAAAAGGGGCCCGGCGCCGGAAACCTCTACTGGGAATATATCAAAGTGCGCCAACCCTTTTGGGCCCGGGACTTGAAGGATATAAACCATAGCACGAGCAGGGGGGGAACTATGCGGAAAACTTTTTTCAAAAACCCCCAAAATAATAAAAGTTTTTCTTTAAACCGGGGGAGTCAAATCAAGTTTTTTAAAAGCGATGAACTATAAAATCAACTTTAAGACTCGTAGACACTATAAAACATTAAATAGCTTATGGAAATTAAGGGCATAGTCGTCATTATAAAGTCTTTAAAGGGGTAGTAGTCAACGTCAAGTTTAAGACAATAATTATTCCCCTTTCGAAAGTCTTATTTTACACAAAGGAGAGTCTGGGGTCCCAGGGGCAGTTCAAACCCAACCCGGGTTTTAAAAAAGGGGGGTTTATCCATTATGAATCCCCCGCGAACGTTTCAAGCGACCCGACCCCGTTTTAAAAGTTACGTTGTTGTATTCGAAACCTTTTAAAAGCAACATTCTTTGAAAAACTTGAAACCCAACTATACAAAAATTTTTAAACCCATATTTGACAATATCAAAACTTTGCCCCAAAGGAAACAAAATGTTCGCTGGACTTAAGGGGGTCCCCCAGACTCGTATTCTCCCACATCAATCAAGACTAAGAAAAAGAAAAGTTAGGCACTCCTCTTTCCAAATTAATCCAAACTTCTTTTGGCCTCCAAAATCTCATAACATCATTAACGAAACTTAGTCGTAAGCTCTTAGAAACCCAATTCTAAACTAGCACTCTTTTCCCAAATTTGGCACATCCCCCCCGGAATTACAACCCGGGGGTCAACTGGGAAAATTCATCAACAACAATCCCCAAAATCAAACTAAAAAATCAACAAGGATTCAAAACTCTTTAACATTAGTAACTCTTTTTATATACTTAGAAATTTCATTTACATTCAAATCCCCATAAAATTAACCAACCCCAATGCTCTACATTCAAAACCAATCCGAAACCATTCAAAAAAATTCAAGCATTTAAACAATCCCAATATTCAAACCCCCCCAATGGAAAAAGTCCCCAAAACCCTTTTAATTCCCTATGGACAACAAAAACACATTTCTTTCTTCCAAATTCATAAACTACTCAAAAACCCCTTAAAAATTTAACCCCGGTTTGGAACGGGGTTTGAAGTCCCTCTTGTAATGAGATGTTTTGAAAGGCACAACCCATGGAAAGTACGTAAAAAAAAAAGGGTGAATTACGATCTCGTAAGTTAAGGGAAAAGAATATTTTGAAACTTGGGAACATATTATTGTGTAAAAAGTGATAAATATCATGTATGGAGAATTTCGAATTTTTGGGGATGAGCAAATTGAAGAAAATAAGTTCGAAAATTTTGAGAAACGCGGGGTTTTGTTAACTTTGGGGGCCCTATCTCATGTTTTGGGGAGTTTTAAGGTGGTTAAAAGTCAAAATGAATTTCGCGAGTCTAGTTTTAAAAAAATTGTTTTTTGATAGGACATGAGTGAGAATTATAGACGTTAAAACTGGAAATTTAAAAAGTTTCCCAGCTCGTTTTGTCGTCCTGATCTTGAGAAAACCGATTAAAGACCCGTTTTAAGGGTTAAAATCTCTTTTTTTTTCACCCAAAACTTCCAAAAATTTAAAAATTCGGAAAAAAGGAAGCAAATAAAACCCCCTTTAGGATTTTGAGTGAGATTTAATAATAAGACCAATCGAAGGGGGCCCGCTAGTCACGAATATAATTTCATTTGGGAAATTTGAGGGAATGGGAAAAAAAAATGTTGGAAAAATGTTTTAATTCTTTTTACTTTTGGGGGTTTATATGTTGGGGTGTGGAAATTCTAAAATATGGTATGTTAAATGAGGGTAGGTGTTGGTTATGTTGGGGTGATGAACTAATTTTTATTTAATATTTTGGTTGTTGTTGATATGGATTCCATAATGAAAATGAGGTTTAATGATTTAAAGGAAATTGGGGTCGTTTGTAAGTTGTTAGAGAAGATAATGTGATTTTAATATGGTTTTTTGGGAAATTTTCTGAATAATATTGTTAAGTGGGGTTTTTAGTGAAGTTTATGAATTTGGAAGGAAGAAATATGTTATGGTTGTTCATGTTGATTGGGAAAGGGTTTTGGGGTTTTATGGGAATTTTTTGGATTGTTTAATATTTTTGTGGGTTGTTGGGAAAGTTATTAATCATGTTTGAATGGTTTGAGTTGGTAAGGCCAAAATATTGAATTTATTTATATGTTGGTTTGAACGAATTGGGAAAGTCGTCCCTTGGCGAAAAAAGGTTGGATGATAAAGGGTTTTTTAAAAAAGGTTGATGTTTTTGAATGTTTTTAATTCTGTTTATGAATTTCGGTTTTAAAACTGGGGTTGTTGTTTTTAGGGGGAAAATTCCCAAAATTTAAATAAAGTGCAAATTGGGAAATTGGGTCTCTGATGTTATGACTAATGGTTAATGCATAATGACCTTATTTAGATTTTAAAGCCGAGACGGTTTTGGGCCCAGGAAAAAAATCGAGGTATGTGGGTTTTTTTTCTTTTATGTTTTGCGGGGTTTAAAGGGATACATGTTTTGCCCAATATTTTTAAGTTTTAGATGTTTTGGGTTCGATTTTCTTTTTTAGTTGGTATCCTTAGTATGGGGGGCTTGGGTTTGTATTCTTTTATATGATTAGGAAATTTTTTAGCGTTCATATGTTTCTTAACATTCGTGTCCTTAATGCGGTGGGTTTTGATCCTTACGTCTTTGTATGATTAAATTTCTAATTGCAAAAGAGTTATATTTTCAAAAGAATTTTTTTTCAAAAGAGTTTTGTTTTTAAAAAGATATTTCCCAAACGTTAAAAACGAACGAGAACTTTCGAGAGAGCTCATCGCTTTGATTTCCGCAAATGATTTCATGACGAGTAAGGACTTAAATTTTTATAGGGGGCCCCCTTGGGGGACGTGTTCGGGGTCCCGACTTTTCAGGGGTTTTAAATGACCTATTTTTTTGGGATTTAATACGACCACCCGATCCCGCATGATTATTTATTTATCCTTAGTTGGGAAAAAAAATTTTAGCCCGGGGTTTTGATACGTAAAACTTGGTGTGAGATTCGAATGCGGTGGTCACTTACGATCGCCGGCGTTCGGAACCTTTCCCCGGGCCGGGGTATAGATCGTCGCCTATGATATACCCCGGGGGTGTTTCGGTTTCCCAAACCCCCCTGGGTCGGGTTCCGGGGGAGTTATCGTGATATCTTTTGATATTTTGGAGGTGTGTTATGTTCGGGGTTGTACGGAATTTGGAAAATTGTGTTTTTTTTCCAAGCCCGGAATGGGAACGTTCGTCCATGGTCTAGGGGGCCCCCTTTTATTGATGATGTATGATGATATGATGAGTTTGTTTGATGGGGGCAAACCCAAGAGAGGCAAATCCCACGGTCACAAATCCCATCTTAAGTTATTTCATAAAAGAATGAGCGTTCGGAAGAGTAAGTATGATTTGTGTGGGGTGTAAGTACTTTGGGATTTGGGTTTTTTTACCACTTTACCCTTCGACTTGTTATGATTTATTTTCGTATGCTATGCTTTACATACTGGACTATTCCTTGACCCCTTTTTTCGGGGGGGTGGGTTTTCCAGGGAATTTAATGAGTAGGGATGTTAGCGAAGATGTTCCAAATTGGGAAAAGTTCCATGTCTTTTCCGGGCGAGGGTTTTTAGGTATCGAGATGGTAGAGACTTTGCCGGGGGGTAGTGTATATATGTGGGGCGTTTTTTAATATGAAGCCGGGGGTTTTTATGCTTATCTACCCTGTTTTTAAAGGTATATCCCAAATCTTTTCCCTTTATTCGTTTTTATACTAAGATTTTATTTGCTTTGAAAAAAAAAAAAAAAGGCATGTTTGTTTTCAAAAATTTTTTTTACGGGGAAGTTTTGTGGGGCCCGAAGTTTATAGTATTACGATATCCGGGTTCGCTCCCTTGGGTAGGGTCGGGGGCCCTCATCCCTATCGGAAATTAGGGTGTGACATAACAACATCATTTTTTCAATTCAAGAAACACATTAAATTCACATTGCTTTAAAAACCCCCTATACGTTTTCCCCTTAAATTACTCATTAAGCTTTTATTATCATCTATAATCCACAACAACAAACAAAAAACTAAATAAAATTACTCAATTCAAAAAGGCCCACTACACCTCCTTAAACCAACATATCATGATTTCCCTCCATTTTTAAATACAAACTTAAAACATAAAAATTTTAAATTTAACCATTTAACCCCTAAAACCCCCAAAAACCTAAATCTCAAAAAAATAACAAACTAGTTT
>NW_026721989.1:0-7921 GCF_029784015.1 Lycium ferocissimum | reverse complement strand
CATTGTTAACGAGTTTATTTAGAATTTTTAACGGATTAGCACGGAGGAATAGTCCTCGATAAATTCGTTTGTTGGTGCGCGAATTATGGATGGAGATTTGAAGAGAATTTTGGATGGACATAAATGTAATTACCTTGTAAAATGTGAAGGCTGTTGTTATTGATGTTGTTCATATGAATTTCGACTTCTTTACGGAAATAAAATTATTAAATATATCGCAAAATTTGGTTGGTTGAGAAATATAGAAAATAGTGTGCGGGCTGTTTTATGGCATACGTCGGTATTGGAAATGATGTTAATATTATTGGTATTGTTGTTGGTGTTGTTGGTTACTGAATTGAGAATTCGGGCTAGGCATATAAACAGGGGAAATGCTGCCCAAATTTCTGTAGGCAAATGCTAACTTAGGTTTGAATTCCTAAGTGCCTATAGCTAATGTTTGGTATTTATTGACGTATTGTAGATCTTGGAGAGCCCGAGACTTGAGTTTGGATTAGCTTAAGAAGTGGACGAGGTATGTAAAGCTTAACCTTTCTTTCTTTTGGCATGTCTTAGTGTAAGTAAGCTATGACACGATCCTCGGGGTAACTCTATTCCTATGATCCGGCCATGTTACGATTCTTATCCGTCTCTTAATGTTAGCATTCTTAATGTGGTAGAACTATGGTTTTTCATGTCTTTGTATGATTGAATCCAAATGTGGTACAAAGAGTTTTGCTCCAAAAGGATTTTTATGTTGAAAATGTCCCTAACTTTCATAGACAAACGGATTGCTTCTGATATGCTCGTAAATGATTCTATAACGAATAATGACTTTAAATTTCATGGGCGAGCCCGGATTAGTTTGACGCATATCCGTGGTCCCTGAGATTTCCCTTGTATAGTCCTAACGGCTTGTCTTTGAAGAACCTAACATGATTACCGTTTTAATTCTCGAGCGTCGACCACTTACTTATCCATTGAGTCTGTAATGATGATTTATGTGCATATGGTTTCTCACTACCGCTCGTGCATGCCTCGAACTTATCTTTCACCGAGTCCCGGCCGGTATGTATTCGTGCACGCTTTTTTACCGCATTATTCAGTCCCTCACTGTAGGGTCGTCGCACCGTATATATATATATATGATGATATGATGATGCCACGACATGATGATGTGATGATATGGGGATGGCGGCCAGGATGGCATATGATGATTCTATTCACCGAGTCTGTTATATCCCGAATTTTGTGCATTGGGACATTCCGGGCTAACCACGATAAGTTAAGGGCAAGACTACTCCGGGATGCGAGGTTGAGATTTTTGACCTTCGATTTTGTTTTAAGGCATAAGTTGCTTACAATTTTATTGGCATGGAATATTAAGAAAAATTTGGGGTTAAAAGTGAATTATGAAAAGTTATTAAATTTTCATGAAATGGCCAAGTTTGGCCGTGTGGCATGGGTGTGGGACCCACCCTTGGTTGGCCAAATTTGACTAGTCCAAGCTATGAAGGGTGCATGTGATTACTTTACAATTGTAAGGGCTAGAAGTGGAAAAAAATATTCTTGAGGGGGCTAAGGTGGCCGGCCAAGAGGTGTGGGCCATAGGGCCACATGTGTTAAATATATATATGGTGAAAAGATGACAAATTAAGTCATCTTCATCATTTTTCATCTCCTAGAAATTTCAAGAGACTTGGAGGAAAAGGATGAAGGCCATTCGGCCAAGGGGAGAAAAAAATTAAGGTCCAAAAATCTTCATCAAAAAATTATTTCTTCTAGGTTTTCAACTCATTGGAAGGTCCTAATCAACATGGAGTGGTTGTTGGGGGCAAACAAAGCCTTTGTTCATGCAATTCTCAACCTTAGCCAAGTGAAGAACTAAGTGGAAAAAGGTAAGGTTCAACCCTCTTTTATATGTGCTATGGGTAATTTATGTATGTTGTAGTATGTAGAAACGGATGGAATTCATGAAATCATGCAAGTTGGGTTGTGGCGAGGAGTATTTTTGGTAGGCTATGATGGACAAAATTTTATTTAGTATTTTTGGTTGTTGTTGTATGGATTCTATGATGAGAATGATGGTTTAATGATTCAAATTGAAGTTGTAATCGTTTGTAGGTTGATGGAGAAGGTAATGTGATTTTATCATAATTTCTTGTATTATTGAGGTTAATGTTGTTAATGTGTAGATTGTTGGTGTAGTTTATGAATTTGGAAGAAAGAAATGTGTTGTTGTTATCCCTATGGCAATTGGAAGGTTTCGGGTTTGTGGCGTGTTGGTTGAGTCATTTTGAATGTTGTGCGGGTTGTTTGAAGCATTCTTGAGTTTTGTTTGAATGGTTTCGGATTAGTATTTGAATGTATGAGCATTGGCGTTGGCTTCATTGTATATGGTTAATTTGAACGTAAATGGAATGTTGTCGAATAATGTAGAAAAGAGTTATTGACGTTAGAACGCATTTTGAATTGATTGTTGATGTTGTTAGTGTGGTTATTGGTGTTGTTGTTGAAGATTTAGCCGAGTTGAATTCTGGGTTGTTGAATTCCATGCTTTTCAAATTTCCAGAGATAAAGTGCTAGCCTAGAATTGAATTCTCGGAGTGCCTATGGCTAATGTTTGGTATCTAATGATGTTGTTGTAGATTTGGGAAGCCGAGACTTAAATTCGGATTAGCTTAGGAAGCGGACAAGGTATGTAAAGCTAATCTTTCTTTCTTTGGCATGTCCTAATTGTAAGTAGGCTATGGTACGAGTCTCGGGGTAACTCCATTCTTAAGATCCGAGCCCGTATACGATTCTTATTCACTTCTTGATGTTGACGTTCTTAATATGATCAAATTATGGTTCTTAAGTCTTTGTATAGTTGGATTTTAAATGTTGTATAAAGGACGTTGTCTTTTTAAAAGACTCGCAACACGAGACGACCGTAACTTTCATAGAACGAGCGCGGATCGCTTCGAAACGTTCGTAGGAGATTCTATAATGAATAATGGTCTCCAACTTTCATAGATGGACTCGGATTGGTTTGATACTCGTCTGTGAGCCCCGAGACTTTTCCTTGTGTAATACTAACGACTTTTGAAAGGGTTTAGCGTGACTAACGTCTTATCCCTCGAGCGTCGATTATTTACTTCTCTATCGAGTTTGTAATGAAGATTATGCCCCTAATTTCCATAAGTTATTTCATATGGTTTGATACGTATCTATGAATCCTAAAGTTCTGTTTGATATATCTTCGAACGACATTCGGAAGAAACTTGATTTGACTATCGCCTTGGTTCTAAAATGATGGTTCACTTTGATTATTCTATCGAGTCTTTGAAAATGTTTTAAATCCGCATATAGTTGCTCACGACTCGCTCGTGCATATGGTTGTTATCTCTTTCGCCGAATCCCGGGCCGGTTATGTATCGTGCGCACTATATTATATTCCGGTGTGATGCTGTGTTACGGTTCACCGAGCTCCTCGTTAGAGGGCCGGGTTCCGATTATATTTGGTGTTATGCTGTGTTATGGCGTTATGATGTGTTATGCTGTGTGACGGGGATACGGAAATATGAAACCTTCTGGTGTGATGCTGTGTTATGGCGCCAACGATGGGTGGGCGACCATATTCTAAGAGCCCCATGCATGATTTATGTTTTAATGAGTAAGCATTTTGGTATTTTGGATATTGTATTTACTTTCTGTGTCTCTTGTTCTGATTATGATCCTATTTACTGTTTTCACGCTTTGCATACATTTCGCATATTCCGTACCGACCCACTTTCTTCGGGCTACGTTTCATGTCGCGTGTACAAATACTTATTTGGACGATCCACCAAATTAGATTCCCTCGTTCGGTGACTGAGCGCTCCCTTGTTTATGTTTTGGTGCGCATTCTTCCGATGCATATGTATATACTATATGTCTATTCATGGGTACGGCGGGGCCCCGTCCCGTCATATGATTTTGTTATGACTCTTAGAGGTCCGTAGACATATATGTGTGGCCGTGGGTGATCATCGTTCGATTGTGTCCGTGTGATTTGTGATTTGACGTCCCCTATACTATGATAGCCTTACCGGCTTATATGTGATATCATCTCGTCGAAAGATGTGATTATGATCCGTAAATACTTTTGTGACGACTTTGGGGCGACGTTTTCACTTTTTCGTACGTATATGTTATTTGTATACCGTATAAGTTATTCGTATGCTATTTCTCGATTAACGGCGTGGTACGGGTGCCGGCTAGGGCACTAGTC
Source organism: Lycium ferocissimum (assembly GCF_029784015.1). NCBI lineage: Eukaryota > Viridiplantae > Streptophyta > Magnoliopsida > Solanales > Solanaceae > Lycium > Lycium ferocissimum. The sequence continues at coordinate 3,690 of NW_026721989.1, read as the reverse complement.
GCGGCCTACGGGGTTGGCGTGACAAAAGTGGTATCGAGCGGTTCGTCCTCGGATTGTCTACGGATCGTGTCCGCGCAGTCTTGTTTATGGTGTGAAGCCGGCTACACTTATAAATGGAGGTCGCGGGGCATTTCGGAATCGTTGACCTTCTTTCTGTCTTAGATCGTGCGATAGAGCCAAGTTATAGGAAATGAGATTCTCCGTACTAACTTTTGATTTCAGCAAAAGGATGACATCGACAGAAGAAAGCGATTAACGATACTGGAAGTTACAAAGCAAGCAGGTAAGTAAAGGTACGAAAGGCATATGTTGACTAAGGCATTAAAGTACGATTGAAATGTAAAGTCAAAAAAAAAAAAAAATTGGAAGGGAAAAGTAAACAAGAAAGTGTAACAGGTGCAGTTCGAGTTGGATATACGAGGTAAGTCCACTATTTTCGTACTGGTGTCGATATTGGGAGCCCTGTGTGGCTGCGCTTTGATGTGATATGTATATATATATATATATATATATGTTGGCCCCGCGAGGCATTGTTGGTATTTTTACGTGTGGCTGTGTTTGAGAGAGTAAGAAATACACAGAAACTCTGTCGAAATTTTTCTAGGGAATGAAACGAGAATGAGGTATGGGTTGTAATATGCCTTGAAAGGTCGTGTCAATAGTAAGGATGGAATTTGACTAAGTTGCAAGTACGACTGACCTTGATAAATCAGTTAACTACTGAATTGGCGGTAATAGTAATTAGGAGGTCGATATTGATATGATGAAAAGGAATTTGGAAAGGGCTTGTGATATTAAGAAATGCCTTAGAAGAAGTTGGCAAATCATGACAGAGTGTTACATCAAGGTACCAACTGAATTGATAAGTAGGAATAAATTATGACGAGTTTATAGCTGGAAGAAATAATAGTATGATTGAGACAAGAATACAGAGAAAAAAAAATTGTGACGGATATGAATGTATTGATAAGACTGCTTGTGAGATAATTAAGGATAAGATTGACCAGAAAGGGTAGAAAGTTAAGAAGCGTGACGCTATAAGGTTGATTACGAACAGGATATTATGTGAATATAATAAGGAATGTTATGAAAATGAGCAAATCCTAGCGAGGGAGCGACTAAAGGATATGACGTGATTTGTGTGACTAAAGTATGAGGGTGAGTTAGTGGAAGGGATTTATGAAGTTCTTCTGCAGGGAAAGTACAGAATAGAAATTACGAGATAACGGGAACGATAGCGAGCACAAAAAAAGGAGGAGATGAAGAAAAGCGTGAGATAACGGTGGATGTGATAGATGATAATGTGTGTAGCCGAGAACACGAGTAATATCGGTGACGGAACGGTGAAAGACCAAACTATAGCAAGATGAGCAACGAGGTAGAATGAGTGCGGAAATGATCTGTATGAGGAGAACAAGTGGGGTGAACGAATATGATTTGAAAATAAGAAAGGGATTATGTAGGAGTAATATTTTCCGAAAATGTAATGGTATTATAAAGCTCACCGTGCGCATGAAAGGACGGACAGATCGGAGAAATATGGTAAGGGAATGCTAAAAGAAGCACCCAAGATAGACGTGAGTAAACGGGTACGATTGTGGAACAAAAAAAGGGGGAATACATATTTATGAAGTCAAAAGGGTAGTGCGACGATATGGTGATAAGATGAGATCATCATTGAGACGAACTTGGGATGTTTTTGAGTGAATTAGAAGCCTGTGTTGGATACATAGTAAGGGTAAAAAGGTATAAAGAACAGAGGGATACTGCGTGCAGACGACTTCACCTTGAAAATAATGGAATCTTTAAGCAACAAAAATGATAGACTTAAGGAACAGATGGGGCGGTATAATTTCAGTAGAAGAAACGGATGATATAAGTGGGGGTGAAGATACTATTCCAAGAGATCATTTTACGGAGATCATTTCAGGAAGGATTGGGGACACAGGTGAGTCTTAGTACAGCATTCCATCCCCGGTCCCCGACGGACGGAGCCGAGCGCACTATTTCCGGTACAATCGGAAGATATGTTGCGGACCGTGTTATTGATTTCGTGGGTAGCTAGGATGATCATTTGCCGCTTGTTGAATTTGCTTATAATAACGAACCACTCCAAAGATTCGGATGGCACCATATGAGGCTTTGTATGGCAGAAATGCGTCACCAATTGGCTGGTTTGATATTGGCGAGACTAAGTTGATTGGCCCGTACGTGATCCGACGCTTGATAAGGTGAAACTCATTCGGGAGAGGTTATTAGCAGCCCGCAGTCGGCAAATCATATGCGATAATCGCCGACGACATTTAGAGTTTCACAGGGTGATTGGGTATTCCCTTAAAGTGTCACCTATGAAAGGTGTTGTGAGATTCGGGCAAGAAAGGGAAGCTCGGTCCGATATATTGGGCCTTATCAGATCATCCGTAAAATAGGCAAGGTTGCCTATGAGTTTGTTATAGCCCGCACTTCGTACGTTCGGATGTTGCGAGACCATGGCGAGAAGTTAAGGACAAGGCTATGTCCTAAAATAATTTTAGTGTGCGAGTTGTTAGGAATATTAACCGTGGACAATGGTAGTATGGAAAATATTGAGAAAGGCTAAGGGCAAGAAGAGGAATTCGGAAAATGGGCCGTGGAAATAATGCGGAAGGTTAGGGACAAAATGGTAATATTGAGAAAAGTCGAGGGTAAAATGGTAACTTCACAAAGGTTCAAGAAAATTCTTGAAGGGCCAAAGTGTGCAAAAGAAGACACTTGGTCATCTTTGACCAAGTAAGAAAAAGAAAAGAAAAATCAAGAAAAAGGAGGAAAAGTCTAGAAAGGGAAGAAAGGGAATATGTGACCAAAATTGAGGGGCCTAAACATAAATAAGTAGAAGTGGAGGATGATATATATATATGACTCATTAGTCATAATTTTCATGAAAAACTCTAGAGAATTTTAAGAGACAAGAAAAGAAGAAAAGAAGGAGAAAAGTCTCCTAGGCCATTCGGCCAAGGCAAGTCCATTAAGAAACCTTGGAAATTTTTCTTCAAAAATTATTCTCTACTAATTAGAGTATCCTCTACGACATGGAGTAGTTGTTGGAGCGAGAAAATCGTTCGTTGAAGTCATGAGAGAAGCTTAGCCGAAGAAGGATATGAAGGAGAAGGTATGATTCAATATTCTTTACATGTTTTATGGTGATTGTGAATGTTGTAGTAGATGGAAATGGATGAAAAAAAAACATGAAAACATGTATGATGGAATAGTGGCCGTGTGTATGTGATGTATATAGGGAGTGAAGAACTACTTTATTTAGCATATTTGAATTGTTGTGTTATGGACGTTGGAACATGTTGTAATGTATTGAAATGGATGAGAAGCATGAAATGAGGATGTTGATGTTGTAGCCGTGAGCATGGTTAGTGGTGAAGGAAGAACGAATTAAATTGATTTAGTGTTCTTGGTTGATTATAGTGTAGATTCTATGATGAAAATGAGTGTTTGACGATTTAAATTGAAGGAGTAAGTGTAGCGGACTGATTTGGAACGTTATGTGATTTAACATAGTTTCTTGTATTAATGGAAATGATAATGTGAACGTATGGAATTGTTGACGAAGTATGTGAATTCGGAAGAAAGAATTAAGTTGTTATTGCTTTTGTTGAAATTGTAAAGTAGTGGATGAAGTAGTATATTGATAGAATCGTT
>NW_026721988.1:0-8242 GCF_029784015.1 Lycium ferocissimum | reverse complement strand
TCTCCAAATGCTTTTTGTTTTTATACTCGGAAAATAACCATCCATAATTTTTGGAATCCTTCCCGAGCTCTACAAAACGTCCGCTTGTCGAAATTTTTCCCAAGGGTTTAAAAATATGCTAAGTTATGATAAAGCCATGATATGCTTATAAGATAATTAATAATCATAAGTCTATGATATGTGTGATGACATTTATCTTATAATATACCTATGAAACGCATGATGGCAGTATATGATGTTATGATTCCATTATTGAAGGCCGGACACGATCACCACTAGTAGGAAATTTGCGTGCGACTACGCCGTGCTTAGAAGGCCGGACATGACCACCACTAGTGAAGCTGCATATGGGGTTACCGGGACATGTCACTGCTGTCTGTGCTATGATTCCACCCAGCGCCTAGAAGAAATGGACACGATCACAGCTAGTGGGGCTGCGTGCGACTACCGTGCCTAGAGGGCGGACTTGCAGCGGCCACCAGCAGTGGAGGCTGCATATGATGGTTACTCGGACGCGGGTTAACGAAGACGATGTATGTATGATATGATGATGTATGTATGATGTGACGATGTATGTATGACATGATGATGTATGTGTAATATGATGATGTACGTATGATATGATGATGTATGTATGATAAGATAAGGTATACGCTATGGTAGCTCACATGATATGCTACGTATAACATATGTATAAAATGTATCCATTCGAAGGTTATGTCCTTATCCCATGTTTTATGACTTCTCTATTATATTCATTTCATTCATGCCTTACATACTCAGTACAATGTTCGTACTGACGTCCGTTTTCTTTGGACGCTGTGTTCATGCCCACAGGTAGACAGGAAGGCGACCCGGATTCATAGGAGCTACCAGCAGACCTTGATAGCACTCTATTATTCCGGAGGTGCCATTGCTTATTGTTTTGTGTATATGTATTTTGGGCACGATGGGGTCCTGTCCCGTCCACATGTCTAGTATTCTTGTAGAGGCTCGTAGATACGTATGTGTGGGTAGTATGGTCTCATAAGTCTCTCATATGTATACGCACACATGTATATTATTATTTTGATAGCCCAAAGGGCTAGGGTTTATAAAGTAAATATGTTTGAAATGGAAGTCCTTTTCCATGATTTGAATGATTATAAATATGAATAAAGGCAGGATAAGTAATAGAATGAGAGGTGCTCGGTAGTTAGCCCTAGGTACCCGTCATGGCCCTAGTCGGGTCGTGACAGCACCTATTCATCAAATGTGGCCCTAGGCCTCTCACAAATCGATGCACTCGGTCACCCATATCCGCTACCATGGCCGAAGCATACATAGCCAAAGAATTGAAGTGGAGACTATACTACTGAGCACTTTCATGCTTCCTTGCCTAAGATTCGAAATTTATCGGCTACAGCCCGCCGAACCTACGAAAAATGAGTAGGAAGGCATTCACAAATTCTTGCCATACCGAGGGAGGTACATTGACTCCCCGTGAATCCATCCAAAACGTATACCAATGAACCGCGACATCCCTCAATCTGTAGGATGCTAACTCCGCTGATTCAACGTCTGAAGCATGCATTAACCGAAGTGTCCTCAACATTCCATCAATAAAATTCTGAGGGTCCTCATCCGGCTTTGACCCGAAGAATTCTAGAGGGTTCAAGCTAATAAAATCACGGGCCCTCGCACTAACAGCCTTATCACCTTGCCCTGTACCTTATCGTTATGTACGGCGGCAACCGGTGAGTAAGTAATGAATTGCCTCTTTTACATCTTGGCTCGAGGCATCTAGGTAGGAGGCTAGAGGTGCGGAGCCGGGGGCCGAGGCTCCCTCATGCTCGCCGAGAAATAGGCACTGAATGGGAGGACTGAGATTGAGCCGCGTGCAGGACTCACCCTTCTCTATATCCATTAGCGTGCTCTTTCGAGCCCGCTTTTCTGCCTTTATCTTTCCCTTTTAGGCTGCAGTAGCTTTTCTCTTTACAGGCATTTCTAAAATACATAATACACGGTTAAGGAAAGATAAATCTTTGTATCATGGCTCTATCGCATGATCTTATGAAGAAAGAAGGTCATTAATTCCTAAAATGCCCGCAGCCTCCTGTTTATAAGTGTGGCGCGCAACACACCCATAAATAAGACTCTACTGGACACGATTCGTAGACACACCCTAGGACAGAACTACTCTGATACCACTTTTGTCATGACCCAACCGGAGGGCCATGACGGGCACCCGATGCTAACCCACCCGGGTATCTCTTATCGTAAATTTACTTTCATCTGGGTGAGCCACGCTGGCTTACTCATAATTTACATACATCAATAGTGCTAATCTCGTTGGGTAACAACGCATTTATATCATCATCGATAACAATGCTCATATCCATATACATAAGCCGACAAGGCAATCAAAATAATATACAAAATATTAACCCGACAAGGCTACAAGACATCTAACCATGCACAACTATCTGCGAGCCTCTAAGAAGAGTAGGTAACATCATATAGGCGAGACAGGACCCCGCCGTGCCCATATGTATGTACACAAGAAGAATAATAGCAAAAGTTGTAGCTCCGGATGAAATGGAGCTCCTCTTTGTAGTCCCCAAATAAGAAAGCTAAGGATCAAGCCTATCTCTCGACGGCCACTGCGGGCATGACGCGGCGTCACAAATAAAGGACACCGATACGAATAATGTACCGAGTATGTAAAGCATAATCAACATCATAGTAGAAGCATAATAGAAACGACGAGAAATAACATAAGATGGGGAGAATCGTGGAGGTAATAGAGTCATTTGTACCTCGAGTGGCCTTCGTCATATCTACTTACTTGTCTTTTGTAGGGACCTTCCATTCCCTGCTTACTCATGTACATACATACATACATACATATATATATATATATATATATATATATATATATATATATATATATATATATATATATATATATATATATATATATGTATGTATGTATGTATGTATGTATGTATATATATATATATATTCGTATTTGTATTCATATTCATATTCATACTTGTATCCATATCATATCCATATTCATATTAGTAGCATACCCGAACATGAAGGTTCAATGTTGTTATACCCCGTACTTTGTACGTTGGAATATTCTAAGTTGGTTGCGACAAGTTATGGACAAGACTTTTAATTTTCGGTCTTGTTGATTTTTTTGTTTTAATCCACAAGTTGCATATTCATCTTTTCATTGGCATGGAGTGTTAAGGGTAAAATTGGAAAAAGAAAAATTTGGGGTTAAAAGTGAATTATGGAAAGTTGAACATTTCATGAAAATTTAGGGCTAAAAGTGAAGTTGTGGAAACTTAAAATTCATGAAAAGAAAAGTCATGTGGCCATGCACATGACTTGTGGGCCATAGGGCCACATGTGCAAATTATATATGTAGAGAAAGATGACTAATTTAAGTCATCTTCATCATTTTATCTCTTGGAAATTTCAAGAAGGCTGGAGAGACATAAGGGGCCATTCGGCCATGGGAGAAAGAAAAAGAAGACCAAAAATTCTTCTTCAAAAAATTATTTTCTTCATGTGTTTCAACTCCTTAGAAGGTGTAAAATAACATGGAAGGGTTGTTGGAGCAAGAAAAACATCCGTTTGTGCAATTGGGAAGCTTAGCCGAGAGGAAAAGTTGAAGAGAAAAGGTGAGGTTTAATCTTCTTTATGTGTTTATGGATGATTGGTACATGTTGTGATATGTAGAGATGAAAGAAACCATGAAAATATGGTGTTGGGGAAGGTTGGCCGTGTGTGTGTGTGTATGGTGTAGGAGTAGTGAACTAATATTATTTAGTATTTTAGTTGTTGTTGTTATGGAATATGTGATGTAGAAACGAATGAAATTCACGAAAGTTGTGGGTTGGTTGTGGTGGCCGAATATGGGTTGTGTTGTTTGTCAAGGAATGAACAAATTTTATTTAGTGTAATTTGATTGTTGTGTTGTGGATTATGTGATGAAAATGAAAGTATTAGATGATACATGTTGAATTGGGACCATTTGTGAGTTAATGTAGAAGTTAGTATATTGGTAATATAGTTTCTTGCAATTACATGAATGATATTGTAATACGTGGTTATTAATGTAGTTTATGAATGTGGAAGGAAGAAAATGTATTGTTGTTGTTCTTATGGAAATTTGAGGTTTCGGGTGGAGTAGAGCATTAATTGGATCGTTTGAAATATTGTGCGGATTGTTGGAAATGTTCTTGAATCGTGTTTGAATGGTTTTGGATTGGTATTTGAATATGCGATCGTTGATATTAGTTTGAATGTAAGAAGTTGAATTGAATATGCATGAATGTCGTCGAATTACGTAGAAAGGAGTTACTAATGTTAGAATGCGTTCGAAATTGCTTATTGATATTGTTGATGTGGTTGTTGGTATTGTTGTTGGATATTTGGCCGAGTTGAATTCTCGGGGTGTTGAGTTTACAAGGGAAATGCTGCCCAAATTTCTGTAGAATTAAGTGCTAGTTTGGAATTGAATGTCTAAATGCCTTTAGTTGATGTTGGTATTTAATGGCGTGTTGTAGATTTTGAGAAGCCGAGACGTAAGTTTGGATTAGCTTGAGAAGCGGACGAGGTATGTGAAGTTTACCTTTCTTTCTTTTGGCATGTCCTAGACGCAAGTAAGTTATGATATTGTCACACCCCGACCTTACTAGGGTGTGATGGGCACCCGACCTCTCGGAGTCGAGGCGAACCCTAACGTTCAAGGCTTACTAAAACCTACCATTTCAAAAATTTTAAAACAACATGAAACCTTCTCAAAATAGAAATCACCGAACCTTTAGTCAATCACGTAATTTTTTATCAACCAACAACATGCGAAAATACACACCCTTTAACATCTATAATCGATTCGCGCTCCTCGACACTCTGCAACGAGGACACTATGCGCAAAGTCTCTAGGATATACAAATACCATGACATAAATGCCCGACTAAGGCAACCTCCAACCGAAATGGAGCTCGCCAATCCCGCTGAAACAACTCCTAGCAAAGTCTTCTCTTCATCTCAGGTGTACCTGCGTGGCATGAAAACGACCCCGAAGAAGGAGGGTCGACGGATATGTCTTGGTATGTAAAGCGATTACAAATAACAACCACTCGCTCAATTTAGAAGAAAAGAAATCACAATCAAGCTCATTACTGCTGACCCTGTTTGGAGGAAATATAAATGTATACGGGGTCCTAGAACAATCCTTAAGTAAATAATACAAATGAACACACATTCCTTAAGCAAAGGATGCAACCTAACCGTGTGTCGCCTCCGACATACCAATGAAATAGTCCACCGCCCGGACGGCCGCTTCCGGCAATAATAATGATGGCCCCCTTCGGGCATTGCGCTTCCGCATAATGATAATGATGATAATAATAATAATAATAATAATAATAATAATAATAATAATAATAATAATAAAATAATAATAATAATAATCCCTCTCTCTCTCTCTCTCTCTCCTCTCCTTCGGTGTGTCTGCGGTCAAGATACGTCTATCCCGCCCCCATCGGACATGCTGGCCCCGACTTAAAATGATGGCCCCTTCGGGCATGCCGGTCCGACATACGTCTATCCCGCCCCAATCGGACATCTTGCCGGCTCCCGCATCCTAGCCCCGCCGGGCATGCCACTCGTGACATGCCCGCTATCCCTGCCCACATCGGACATGCCACTTGTGACATACTACTAATCCTAGCCCCTTCGGGCATAATGATAATAATAATGAGATATCGCACCCCCCGCCCGAGTGGTTTTGAAAAGTTTAAATAATAAAATCTCACACCCCCGTCGAGTGGTTTCGTACGCACCCCCGCGAGTGGTTTTAGAAAAGCCTTAGAAAATAATATATCACACCCCCTTCGGAGTGGTTGTAGGAAAGCTTTAGAAAATAATATATCACACCCCCTTCGGAGTGGTTTTAAGAAAGCTTTAGAAAATAATATATCACACCCCCCCGAGGGTTTTAGAAAATCGGACTTTATACTTTCTTTAGCTCTTTAGTGTAAAACAAGTTTCAAGGTGATTCGGTTACACTTATGCAAGTTATAGATGTTTGAACATTTTTCTCAACAAGAGGTAAGGAATCTAATTCAATTACATTGAATGAATAGCACTCAATTTCAAACTCGGATTTCCATGAAATCGAATAACCCCGAGGCTCAAATCCAAACTTAGTACCCCAGGACATGCCAAAAGAAGGAAAGGGACAGCTTTACATACCTTTTCCGCTTCTTAAGCTTCTCCAAATTCGAATCTAGTTTTCTCCAAAATCTACAAATGGTCATGTTTACCAATTGTGAGTTATAGCTTCCAAGAGTTCAACTTAAATTCATGTTTGTCTACCGAAATTTCGGCGGCATTTATACATATAGCATCCCGAGAATCTAACTCGACAAATTGTAATCAACAACAATCCGGGAATGCAACCCGGCCAAACCAACAATCATAACAACAATATCAATACTCAACTCACAACATGTTCAAGACATTCTAACCCAAATCTTCCAATTGCCATAAGAACTCCAACAATACATTTATTTCTTTCAAACTCATAAATTATGTCAACAATCCGCATGCTAACGATCATCATTCTCATGCACACAAGAATTTATTTTAAAATCATATTGCTCTCCAAAACAGCCCGCAACATTTCCGACTTCCATTTGAGTCACAAACCTTCATTTTCACCACATAATCTACAACAATCAACAACCAAAATACTATATAAAATGAGTTCATTATATTTTTCAAAATCAGCCCCTACACGGCCCAAGTTCCAAGCTACATAATTCCATGAATTCCGTTCATTTTTACATGCCAAACATATGCAACCATCCATAACAACATCAACCAACACTAAATGAATTTAGTTCTACACGTTTATACTACACTACATATATTCGGCTACAACATAATACACCAAAATCTCATGAATTTCATTCATCTCCACACTCTACATCACACAAACCATGCATAGTATATGAAAGAGGAGATGGAATCCTTACCTTTTTCCTCCAACTTCTTTACTTGTCCCCGTGCGAAAACGATGAAACCAACGGTTTATCTTCCGAGATAATTATACCACGTTGAAGAGCGTCTTGAACTTAATAAGAATACAAGAGAATTACAATTTTTGGACCAAGATTGAAGGCTAGGAATTTTTCTCTTTCCTTTTCTCTTCTCTTTCTCTTATTTTCTCTTTCTTTTTTTTCTTTGAATTTGGAAAGTTTTGGAGCTCGTTTTTGCTGAAAAAAAATAAGGTTCGTCCCTTTTAAAAACTACCAACGTCAGGTACTGTAGCTACAGTACTGTAGCCGCACTGTAGCGGTACCGCGGGGATATCGTTCGCGTCGATAGTTCAGTTTGTAACGTCTATAATTCTCTACTCCGATGTCCTATCAATGAACGGTTTGTTGCATTACAAACTAGACTCGACGAACTTCATTTTAGGCTTTTAAAACACCTTAAAACTCCACATATACTATGAGATATGCGCCTCCATAGTTGACTTAAAAATTCGCCCAGCATTTCTCAAATTTTCGTCGAACTTATTTTCTTCAATTTACTCGATCTCGAAATATTCCAATGCACAAAATGCGGGATATAACAGATATGTTATGAACTTCGGGGGTAATTCTATTCGTAAAGTACGAGCATGGTTATTATTCATAATTGCTTCTGACGGTGTTGCATCCTAATGTGGTCAAGCTATGGTTTACATGTCTACGTATGATTGGTTACAAATGTTGCAAAAAAGTTACGCTTCAAAAGAGTTTTGTAACTACGAATGTCCGTAACTTTCACGAACGAACGGATGGCTTTGATATGTTAAATGATCCTATGACGTATAATGACAATGATTTCCATAGGCGGGCTCGGATTGGGTTGGCGCTCGTCAGGTAGGTCCGCATTTCTTTGTATAGTGCTAATGACTTTTTTTAAAAGAATTCAATATGACTATCATTCCGACCCCGAGTATGATTACTTATTTATCTGTTAGGTTGAAATGATTTTTATGTATGTGATTTTGATACGTAACTACGGTTTTCGAAGTTCGGTTTGATATGTTCTGATGACGTTCGGAAGAAAATGTTTGATTTGACTATTTATTTGGCTATAAGATGGTTCGTTTCGATTAACCTATTAAGTCTTTGAAACTATTTTCCCGGGATTTGGGTTTCTTATGATTTTCCCTGCGGGGTTA
>NW_026721987.1:0-7984 GCF_029784015.1 Lycium ferocissimum | reverse complement strand
ACATTTACATGCTTTATTGTATTATTTTTACGGCTTACATGCACTTTGGTATTCGTACCGACCCCTTTTCTTGGGGGGGGTTTCGTCTGCCACGCAGACAGACGGAGTTGACGGAGCTCGACTCCTAGGAGCTTTCCACTATTACATCGAGGCGCTCCAGCGTCCAAGCTTCTGTTTAGATACTATTTCGTGTATATGTTTCGGACACGGAAAAGCCGGTTACTTGTAATTATATGTATCGTGTTTAGAGGCTCGTAGACGGATATGTACGTGTAGATGTTTCGCGACCCTAGTCGTCTTTGTCAGGTGTGATATGTTGATGCGGTTGAATATTACTACTCGTTTACATGTACGATGTTATCGGCGATGTTATGAAAAAAAATGTCGGTTGTTCATACGGCCCACTTAGTAATAAGAACAAGACGGATGACGGGGGGGGTGCCGGTATCGTGCATGGTCGTCGCGGCCCCTAGTTGGGTCGTGACAGATTGTCAGCGGAAGGTAGTTCGCTTCTAATTCCCAGGAGAGCCAGTGATAGAATGGGCAGGTAATGTAAATCGCCGTAGGTAAGTTTATTTCTTACCTTAAGGCGAGGAAGATGATCGAAAAAGGCTATATTTATCACACAGTTCAAGTACAAGACTTAAAGGCGAAATGCCGACTTCCAAATCGGTTAGGTAGTTAATGAATTTCCGGACGTCTTTCCGGATGAACTTCCGGCCCCGCATCCGAAAGGGAGATAGATTTTTACATAGATGTGGCCCGGTACCGGCCCCATATCTATTCCTCCGTATAGAATGGCGCTTGCCGAATTGAAAGAGTTGAAGGAGCAGTTAAAGGATTTATTAGAAAAAGGCTTTATTAGACCGAGCACGTCACCCTGGGGAGCTCCAGTATTATTCGTGAGGAAGAAGGACGGATCACTACGGATGTGCATTGATTATCGACAGCTGAACAAGGTAACTATAAAGAATAAATATCCCCTCCCCAGAATTGACGATTTGTTTGATCAGTCACAGGGGCGCCGGTGTTTCTCAAAAATAGATGCAACGATCGGGCTATCATCGGAGTACGAGTACGAGAGCGTATATCCCGACACGACGTTCGACTCGATATGGCCATTATGAGTTCGAGTAATGTCTTTTGGGTTAACTAATGCTTTCCGGGTATCATGGACACGATGAATCGGTATTTAGACCATTCTTGGACATGTTCGTGATCGTATTCATTGATGACATTCACAGTATATTCGGTCGGAGAATGTGTCCGAGATCATTTAAGTAATGATCCTTGGGGTACTCGTCACAACGTAAATTATTTACTAAATTCTCTAAGTGCGGATGCAGTCGACTTACGTGACATTCGGGGACATATAATTGGGTGATGGTCCGGTGGACACGCAGAAGATCGAGGTCAGAAAATTGAGCGGACCACGACACCCACCGAGGCAGCGGCTTTTGTTTGACAGGGTATTATCGGAGATTTAGGAAAATTTGCTTCAATCTCGGAACCTTTGGACCCGGTTGACTCGTGGCGGGAGCCAAGTTCAGGTGGACGACGCCAGAACGAAGCTTCAATTCTTTGAAGGAAAAGTTAACACGGCTCCGATTTTGACTCTTCAGAGATCCCGACGGTACGTTATCTATCGCGATGCGTCTTAGGTTGTGTTTTAATGCGGACGGTAAAAGTTATAGCCTATGCTTTGACGACTCAAAAAGCATGAAAGAAATTACCCTACGCATGATGTTTGGAGTTGGTCATGTGATTCGTACTGCCGAAAATATGGAGACACTATTTATATGGTGTACATGTTGATATCTATACGGATCATAAGAGTCTCCAATATATTTTTAAGCAAAAAGAAATTTGCAGTTGCAGAGATGGTTGGGAGTTCTACGAAAGATTATGACGTCGACATTACCGTATCATCTGGAAGACGATGTCGTGTAGCGGATGCGCTAGTCACAAATCCTTTGTAAGTTGCCATGAGATGTCCCGCCGAAAGAAAGAAATAGTTCGTGAAGTCGACCATTGCTTGACCTTGGTGTTCGCACAGGGCCTGGAGGCGTTGGGGTTTTCGTCCGAGAATTTGCCGAGTCCTCCATTATAGAAGAAATCAGCGACGTCGATGCGAAAGATCCATCCAGGTACGGTATCGAGACACGAGGGCAGAAAAAAGACCCGTTCGAGCTTACGTCCGATGGATATTACTATATGGGGGCGGTGTGCGTACACGCGTTGCGACGTGCGACCACGACAACAAGTAATGGGCGAGGCACATTATTCTCGGTATTCTCGTTCATCCAGGGGCTACAAAATGTACCATGACCTCAGGTGTTTATTTTGGTGGGATAATATGAAAAAGGATATTGCAGAATTTGTCGCCCAGTGTCCAAATTGTCAACAGGTCAAGATTGAACACCCGAAACCTGGCGGATTATTGCAAGAAATGGAAATCCCAACGTGGAAGTGGGAGATTATCAACATGGATTTCATTATAGGCTTACCCCGCAGGCCACGAAAGTATGATTCGATATGGGTTATTGTTGGACAGCCGACTAAATCAGCCTCATTTCCTCCAGTTCGGACTACTTACTCCCGCGAGGACTACGCCGGATCGTATATTAAGGAGATAGTCGGGGCTCCACGGCGTTTACTGTACGTTATTTCTAATAGAGGTGCCTAATTCACGGCTAATTTACGGAGATCATTGAAGGAGGACCGGGGACTCGGGGTAAGCCTCGATGCTGCATTCCCACCGGCAGGATCGTGATGGGCGAGCCGAGCACTTATTCGAATCTCGTTGGAAGATATACTTTGCGGGCTTTGTCTTTATTGACTTCGAGGTAGGCAGGACGATCATTTGCCACTTGTTGAATTTGCTTACAATACTGACTACCATTCTAGTATCCGGATAGCGCCGTACGAGGCATTATATGGTAGGAAATGTGGTCCCCTATCGGCTGTTCGATGTCGGTGAAACTAAATTAATCGGCCCCGATATGATCCGGCGGGCGGTGGATAAAGTAAAGCTCATTCGGAACGATTGTTGGCGGCTCAAAGTCGAATAATCTTATGCGGATAATCGGCGACCTTTGAGTTCCAAGTGGGTGGCCGGGTATTCTTAAAGTGTCACCTATGAAGGCGTCCGCGAGATTCGGCGAGAAGGAAAGCTTAGCCCAAGGTATATCGGACCTTATCGGATCGTCCTAAGTTGGCAAGGTTGCTTATGAACCGAATTTTCCAGCCGGGATTTGGAAGCGATACATCCCAGGTGTTCCCGTGTCTATCTTCGTAAATTTATCGGCGACCACTTCCGAATATTTCCTGTAGAGGACATTCGGAGTGGCCGAGGGAGGCGTCCCTACGAGGCAATAGGTGAGCCATTACTCGGACCGCCAAGTGAGGAGACTACGCACCAAGAATGTGCCTTCGGTTAAGGTATTATGGCGGAACAACAACCGCGAGGGGAAATGACTTGGGAGGCCGAAGAAGAAATGAAGAAGAAGTACCCTCACTTGTTTTCGGCGCCCCCAGGTAACTTGAATTCTTATGTACTTATATTGATTGAGCAATGAATTATTTGTGCTAGCCATAAGAAAAAGGAACTCCTCCCTAAAATATTTATAAACCCCTATATGATTAGTTTAACATTCGAGGACGAATGTTCAAAAGGGGGGGAGGATGTTATATCTCGCATTTTGTGCGTATTCGGAAAAATTGGAAATAATTCGGAATGGTAAGAAATAAGGCTTTAGATGGATCTTACTTAATGTGCATGTGATGTCCAAGGAAATATTGACGCGGAAATATTAAGGAAGGTTAAGGGCAAAATTGGAACCTTGTAAATTAGTCCCGTGAATTTCCAAGAGCGATCCATCAACTATTGGGCTCAACAAAAAAAATAAAAATTGAGGTCCAAAAAGGCAAGGGTGGCCGGCCATGTTATGGCTTGGCCCAACCCATGATTTAAGTCATGTGACAAGCCATGTGCTTAAATAATTATAAGAGGAGTCAAGCTTCAAGAAAATTCAAGAAACAAAACAAAAATTTGAAGAGAGCAAAAGAAAAGCCATTCGGCCGAAGGGGAGAAGAGAGAAAAAAAAATTCCAAGTTCTTCAATCTTGATCCAAATATTCTTTTCTTGTTGTGTTTCCACTAATTCGAGGCTCCTCTACAACGTGGTGCAGTTGTCTCGTGAGTTAGCACGTTCGTTTCATCGATTCCGCATTTGGATTAAGTGAAGAAGCTTGAAGAAAGAGGTAAGGTTTCATTCCCTTTTTATGTCATGAAGCTTTGGTTTGTGTTGTAGTGTGTAGAGTTAAGTAGAAAGTAGGGAAATATGGAAGTTTGCATGGCGGAAGTGCATGTGTGCATGTGGCCGTGTGTATGTCTTAGTGTGTATTGTGATGGTGTTGAATTTTATGTTGTATTTTAGTTGTGGTTATTGTGAAATTTGTATTGGAAGTGAAAGTTGAACAAAAATGGGATGGAGTTGGAAAATGCATGTTGGCCGTGGGGTATATGGGGTGATGAACTAATGATGGATTTAGTTTGTTTAACGTGTTAGTTGTGATCCTTATAGCGTAAATAAAGGTTCAACGATTTAAGTCGGCATTAGAATAGTATATATGTTATTATAGGAAAGTATGTGTGCTAACATAGATGTTATGTAATTATGGAAATGTATTGCTTAAGTGCTAGTTGTAATTGTTGTTAATGAATTTGAGAGATGATAAGGCGTTATGAATATGTTTGTCGAAGAATGGGAGTTTCGGATGAGTTATGATTTCGGTGAAAAGTTTGTATATTTTGCGAATAATATGTAAAATTATATGTAATGCCTCCAAATGATGTGGAATGATCTTGATGAGTAAATGGGTATGAAAACAGTGATATTGGTGTGAAAATGTGAAGTTAGTTTGAAAGTTGTCACTTTATGTGGAAAGAAGACTCTTTATGTTAGTAAGCGATTCTAGTCGATAATTAATGTCATTGGTATGGTTGTTGTTGACATTTGAGCCGAGTTGAATTCTCGGGGTGTTGTATTTATAGGGGAGGTGCTGCCGAAATTTTGTTAGACAAGTGTTAATTCAAAAATGAGTGCCTAAAGCCTTATAGTTAACCTATGGTAAAGTTGACCATTTGTAGGTCTTGGATGAAAAGAGATTTGAGTTTTGGAGAACGAAAAAGGCACTAAAGGTATGTAAAGCTTTCCCATTCTCCTCTTGGCATGTCCTAGATGTGGTAGGCTTGGATTCGGACCTCGGGGACGACTCTACTCCTCGGAATCCACGTCCAAATTTCTCCCTTTTTCATTCAGTAGAATTGAATGAATTATGTTGCGACTGTTTCAACAAATCATCTAAGTATCTAAAACTTGTACATATGAAATCCGATTATCTTATATCTCTCATAAATGATATCGTAAAGTCTAATATGCGTCGTTGGGTACGCCACCTTACTTGACCCGAGGCGGACCCACTATTTCCGAACCTTGTCTTGATATTCCGTTTGATCTACCTTTGAAGGAATACTTAAGGAAACTTTTAGCTACCTTTCTAACTACTAAATAACAGCGACTATAATTGTCTTATTGACTCTTATGACCGATTTTGGTACTTGGAACGATTCTCAGAAAGGTTATTTGACATTAACTATTGTGGCCTCCGGTAGAATTATGTTATGATTTTGTTAAATGTCCGCTATATGACCTATCATCTGGATTATGTTGTCGAGTCTTTGCAAATGTTTTATATTTTATATTGCATTAGTTTCTCACTACTCCGCTCGTGGATGCCTCAATGTTTCCTTCACTGAGCCCGGGCCAGGATATGTTATCACGCGTGTCTCTCTGCATTGTTCGTCGTGCCCCGGTGTGAGGGGGCAGGTATGATACGTACATGGGTTGTGGTGTATGATGTGCCATGTACGCTTATGTTGATATTTATTGATTATGCTTTGATATGGCCACCTGATATGATATGATCTGTTATGGTTTGTGGCGCCAGTGTCGGGGGCGACCACGTTCTGATTGTCGAGTCCCTAACGGGGCCGGTTATGGCATATGTTTTTTTTATGCATTATTTATGATTTACGATATACCTTTGATTATCTGGTGTATCTCGTTCGTTCTCCGCATATTATTTCGATCTTAATTTTATTTATTACGGTTGGCTCTCTTTACATATTCGGTACATTTTTTAAATGCCGACCCCTTTCTTCGGGGCCGCGTTTCATGCCCGAGTACGTACACACGCTTTTAACGGATCCGCCATCGCTTAGGCTATCTACCAGCTATCTTCTGGCCCGCTCCTTTGTTCGGAGCTTGCATTTTGGTACAGCTTTTTTCGTTATGTGTATATATATGAATTTCATGGGTACGACGGGGCCCGTCCCGTCATATGTTTATGTTTTCGGTCCAGAGTACAGAGACATGTGTAGTGGTTAGTGTATATGTTACGTGAGTTTGTGTACGTTGGGGGATTGTATATATATTTTGTGACGGCCTGATCGGCCTTCGTGCGCCATACTTACTTTTGTGCGCTACCTATATTATTCTTTAATTACCATATTTGTTTACTTCACTATTAAGTTAATTTAGAACCGGTATAAGTACAGGTGCCCAGCTAGGGTACTAGTCACAGCCTACGGGGTTGGGTCGTGACAACTGTAGCACGCGTTTACGCTGCATCGGCTAAAATTGTAACGTCCAATTCTCTAGTCCAATGTCCTATCGACAATCGGTTGTTACGTTGGAAACTAGACTCGTGAAATTCATTTTAGGCTTTTGTTTCACTTCAAAACACTTCATATGCTAAGAGATATTTGTCTCTCAAGTTGGACAAAAATTTTCACACGAAACTTTACCCATCCTTTCTCCAAAGTCGTACTACTCTATTTCTTCCACTCATTTCCTTATAAAACCTTTCGGTATACCTTGTATACACCCTTCACTCATTAAATGTACTTGATAATTCTTGCTTATATTTCAAAGTGGTTTTACTTAACCATAACTCAACATACTTATGTTTCAAATTTATAAGTGCTTCTTCAAAGATACGGGGTGTAACATTCTTCCCCCCTTAAAAACACTCGTCCTCAAATGTTGCAGTATTGCCAACCCACGACACAATCTTTGATTCGTTAGAACAATTATATTTCCTTCAGTGTCCGATTACCATTTGCTTAAACTATAACTTGGATCGATCTCTTCTCATTCTTTCTTAACTCTTTTATTGCCTTGATCATCTTTTCACTTTGTCCTCGTATCCGTGATGTAAATTAACTAGCATCTCTCTCTTGTTCTTTCTCCATTATAGTAGTCTTGACTTGCCGTGCCATAACTATTCATCGTCTTACCTTTATTCTCTTTTTCTCGCTCCTTGTTTCCCCGTTAGTGAACAATTACCTTTCTCATATACGGTGCCTTCTTTGCGTTTACTCTTCGGTGCCATCTCGGGCTATCCTTTTTGTACCCGTTGATCTTAGATATACTCTGTATTGATTTTTTTTTTGTAGTCCATTAGTCAGGCTCTTTTTTACCCTTACATTCCAAATGTTTACCCAAAGATAACTTTGTCGCTAGTGAACCTAATGGTTATGTTCCTTCCTACAGGACTTGATTATATCATTATCGAAATACGTATATACGTAACGTTTCTTTGTCATTTATTATCCTTCACAGTCCAGTTACACTTATGGCAAACTTATAATCCGAGTTCAACTAATTTCATAGCTTATAACATCTTTGAGCTCCTGCTACAAATTTTCCCTTACTTCCTTCCCTCACATCTATCAATACAATCCCAGAAGCATAGGACTATAGCAATTCTTCTATTATGACTCTCTTGGAACGCAAGTGTACTTATCTTGATTTTCCTTTTATCGGATCGTCTGTGTTATTCCCCTTTTTGTTTTCCGTGGTTCTTACAATTGTACAAGCTTCATTACGTTATTAATTCCATTCAAAGCTCCATGTTTT
>NW_026721986.1:0-8112 GCF_029784015.1 Lycium ferocissimum | reverse complement strand
AGCTATTGAAATGGTATTTGGTGATTTTGAAACCTCTTCAAGACATTGCCCCGATATGCATTTTGCCTTAAAATATTTCAATCGGACCGTTGTTAAGCGGGAGCACGAATCAACTACAATGCAAGGTAACACATCTTCAAGTTTCTTTTCCGGGGCTTATAAACCAAGCATCGATGGATTTAAAAGTTGCGTTAGCTGTCATCTTAATAGACTCGTACTCATCAGCATTTTAAGTATGAGATGAAAACTGCCAATTGTCGTTGGAATTGATTTTAACAATAACATTTTTCCACTTGCATATGCTATTGTTGCACGTGAGAGCTTTGAGTCTTGGACGTGGTTCCTCGTGTTGTTGTGAGACATATTGTTCGTGAGACAAGGAATTGGACTTATTTCGACCGTCATCAAAAGGCATCTTGCAATGTGTCCAAACACATGATTGGTTACAACCACCATCCACACACCATAGGTTTTGCGTTTGGCATTTGAAAAGCAATTCAATAAAAGTTCCCTCAACAAAGGACCTCGAGAACCCAATGTGTCATGGCACACAGAGCACCCGAAGAAGAAATATAAAACGAGGATGGAACAAATCAAAACAATGTCACCTCCAAGCGTATACGTGGTTAAAATCTCTTAGGAGGATAAATGGACATTGCATAAGGACAACGGTCATAGGTGGGGCTATGACAGAATGTCTCAGAGTCTATCGGTTTATTGAAAGCTCGTGGTACCGATTCTTCGCCATGGGTCACGTTATACGTTTAAAAATTTTGTTGATCAGTTTGTTGAAGAGAAGCACCACTGGCGATTTGTTGATTCGCGGATAAAAAGTTTTGGCCGCGCGTTGTTGAAAAGAAGTTTGATGAATACCGGGAGAGGTCCCTAAAGATCTTACGGCAGTCTGTATTACAATCCTACTTGAAGGGGTCTTTGAGATTCTCGACATTTGCACACGACGGATAAAGCGAGGAAATATCCATAAAGTTCTGTAAAGGAAAAGTGTTAAAATGTGGAAATGGAGAAACTACCATATGCCATGTTAAAGCGTACGCAATTAAAATTTTGTGATATCATGGGAATTCAACCAAAGGACTATGTTAGCAAGTACTACGAAAACAGTCATACCACTATTTTAGCGGGTCAAAATAGTTTACAACATCCGGTAATTAGGGAGTTAATTAAAAGTTAGAATCGCCACTCAATTATTTTTTACGTGAATTAGGGCACCTAAGGTTAATTAAAGTAATTATCTAGAGTTGATTTTATTTTAAAGCGAAACCAAAACGGTCCGAGGTACGGTTCAGTAACCTAAGGGAAAGGTGATCCCTCTAAGTTCCATTTAATAATGGTTAATCAGTACGGACTAAAATTTAATTAGGCTAAAGATGAATATAATATTTTGAATGTTTGGGAAATAGCTTATATTGTTAAAGTTTTAAAGGAAAATGTAATGATGTTATTAAAAATAGGACTCGTAAAATATAATAATTTATATGAAAGAGATTTTAAGTTTTATTGAAAGTGAATTTGAAAATGTGAGGGCTTTTATATAAGCAATAAGTTTAGCGAATTTGAAACTTTGAATAAAATTGTTTTGATATGATAATGCAAACAAAATCTAGTTTCATTTTTTAATATGATACAAAAGGACATGAGCTTTTCTTTATTCATATTCAGCTAAGGGATGCATAGTCGGATAAAATAATGCTTATTAAAGTATACTTGGATTAATATTTACATATTAGTGACGTTTTTGAAAATTTTAAGATAGTAAAGTATAGCATGATTCCTTTGACTCAAGATATATAGTCATACTATTTGAAAAATCGATTATTCTAATGAAAATAAATATTGTAAATACTATAAACAGTTTAAACATAAATAGAAGGGAATGAAATTTATGGCATTAATTATTAGTCTTTCTTAAATTAACTACCCATTGCTAGACTAAACCCCACTAACTTGCTAAAGTTCATCCAAATTAACAAACACAAGTGTTAGTCATATCACACGAATTAAATGCACAAAAAGAAAATAGAAGGGTAAAATGATTTTAATGGGCCAGCCCATTCTAGGACTGTTGTTGTTCACTGCCCTCAGCAATTATGGCGGGCCTCGGCCAATATCATTTTTTGCACAGTTGCGGATCGGATGACTCGAGAGATGTCGGGCTTGCTCAACACCGAATGCGGGAGATGACGAGTCCCCCGGACTCGTATGCGAGATGTCATGCACAAAACAAAAGAAAAGATTAGTATGAGTCTAGATACTCAGTGATACAAAATATCATAACCCAAAGAAGGAAGAGTAGTGAACTCAAATATGCTTTGTATACAGGGGAGAAGGAAAAGGAACAAACAACCAGAGGCAATGATATACGCATGATGTGTAAATGGCCAAATTTTCTCAAGTCTCACATATAGGTACAGTCAAATCCCAAAGGAAATTAAAGCAAATCCAAATCCTCTTGTTCAGGGAATATACACTCAATCATGGTGGGAGCAAGAATAAGAATTTAATTACCCATACATCATATAGAAAACAGCAAACATAACCAACAAAATAAGGTTCCAAAATAACAACAGACTTAATTTCAAAAAGATATACATGCTGGACAAACATACGAAGTGACACAACATCATGCTGAACAAATTTACCACGTTATTACTGATCAAATCCCAAACAAACAAGAGGTCTAACCAAACATCAAATATTTGGGCATAGTCCAGAGACTCGCAATAAAAAACCAACATATAAGCATGTTTGACTGGAACATAACTAATCTAAGCCATCAAGTAAGCATGCTAAAGGAACCAACGCATAAGTGTTCTAAACAAACTAGGCTAATTAATACATAATCATACTTAACTGGATAAAAAGATCATACAAGACTTACTGAACTAAGCTAATCTAGGCACCAAACAGATTTAACTATTAAACACGATAGGGGCATTATTCAATCTGATTATGACCAGCATGTTTAACAGCCAACTGAGCTAACAGATACGACCCTATTAAGGCAGATTTATCTAAACATAATATAACTCTCATATCTAGAACAAACTAAACTAGTAAACATACTTAATAAGGTAACTAATCATCATACCAAATCAAATGGACAACAATAATGAACTAATTTTAGCATCTTTGAGTTCTGCTCCTTCCAAAACATAATCATCCGAACTGAGACAAAGTAGAATATCAACATTACTTGGATTTGACCGCCTTTAACATATGCCGTAAACCTAATGAGTTAACCGCAATCCCCACAATTACACAAAATACAAAAAGTTCTCCAAGCCAAGAATTCAGTACTAAAGAGTAGAACTACAAAGGTTATTCAACTATCATTGCATTGGGTATAGAAACCTAATTGTCAACTTCGAATGCTTTTAACCAGAACATCCTTGAGATTAAACCATACTAACACTTAGCACCAAACCTTACAAATGCCAACTTTACTGGAACATCGTCTTCGAATGCTAACTGCATCAAATAAGAACACCTTAATTCTTAATTATTTAATTATCCTACAGTTCAGTTTGTCCTAAATCTTCTTTGAACAAATATAGAGTTCACAAGCATTTCGTCAAACAACTATCATTCTTGTCTCAGAATTAACACATCCCAAAAATATGACCTTAAACTCAACTCGATGAACATGATTCGTCAACGTCCAGTAACACAAAGCACCTAAGCAGGGCTTTTCATAACATTTCGACAATACGATTCCAACACAACAAGGAACAGGATTCCTAATTGACCAAACCAAAACAGTAGTCCTGTTTCACTATTTTTCATATATTTCATTTTTTGCCATAATCTCAAATGAAAGAAATCACGAATAAAGGGATGGAGTTTACCTCTTGCGGGTGCAGTGAACAGGGGCGTCGACGTCTCGAATCTATGTTTCGAACACGACGAGCTGAGGGTGCTACGACTCCACCCAGAATTTCGATGGTACGAAATGTAATGACTTGAGTGATATGCGGCTACTGTTTTGAAACCCGAAAGAACTCGGTTTGAATAAACTTCAATTTTGAGTAATAATAAAAAAAAATAAAGTCCACTGTGTAAAAGTCCCTTTTTTTCTCTCCCTTCTTTCTGTGGATTTAGAGACATATTTATAGGTAAAAGCTAGGGTTTCAGATTTTGAATTTTTGATCTTTTTGGCTCCAAACAAACTGAAGAGACCCGTTTGAAATCGAGTCTGTAAAGTTGCTCTTTTTTTCAGAAATTTCAGGGGTTCTTTGACCATTTGTGTCGACCAAGACCGTTGAAGATGACAGAGGAAAGTGATTATACGAAAATGGGGAGGGGTAACAAATCTGTGAGGGTAGAAAGGGGGTTCGGATTTTCACTGAAAATGGAGGAGAGAGGAAGAGGGGTGAGGCGTGAAGAGAGAGAAGGAGGAGAAGACAGAGTATTGCACGAAAATGGCATGGCTAAATCCTGCCATTGTTGAAAGGGAGTTCAGCCCTTTGCTGATAATGGAGAGGAGAAGAAAGAGAAAGGGGAGGGAGGCGGGTGGAGGAGAGATGAAACCCTAAGGTTTCATTTTTGTTAAAAGGGTAGTTGGGCCGGTCGGGTCGGGTCGAGGGTATGGGCTGGATCGGGTAGAGAAGCTAATAGGCTGGCCGGGTAGTTTAGGATATTTGGGCCATTAATTTGGCTGGTTTAAAAGAGTTTGGGTCATTTATTCGGCTGAAATTGTTGGTCTTTCCCCTCTATTTAATTATTCTTGGGCTTTTGCCTTAGCAACTAGTATAAAATATGTTATATGAAGACAAATAGTAATTAGTGTTCATAGAGTAAAAATTAATTTAACGAGTATGAATCCTAAAATGAAACGATGACGAACCATTTAAAATTTGTGATAAAGTAGTACTAGTAAAAAATAGTGAAAATGAAGGTAAATAATTAATAATAGTAGAAATAAAAATAGTAGTGAAAATAAAATATTTTGATATAATTAATCTAAAAGCCCAAGGAAACAAATGTAATAAAGGAGGGACAAATTATTAACAATAACAGTCACAGTGTTTTACAAACGCAGTTGAAATTTTTCACCGTTGGGTGATGAGGCATATTAGCCACCTTCACCCTTTCATTCTGAAACACCGAATACGAGCGAACTTCGCAACGCGGACCTACTGACTGTAAGGAGGAATGAAATGGATATAGCTCTGCTCGTATGGCTAGAAAGTGTAATGCGTGCAAGCAAACAAGTGCCATAACAAGAATCACCGCCCAATGTAAATCGATAGCTATTGTTGCTTGTTATTTTTATGCTTTTTCTTAACTCGTACGATTGTTGTTTCCTTATGTAATCTTCCAAGAATATATAACATGTCTTGTGCCGTTTAATAGTTATCATGTAATTTAACATTTATTACTTAGTTAATGTGTGACGTTTATTTAACTTATATTTTATTTTATTTCGTTTATATATAACACATATTTAATTATTATATGTGTTAAAATATTTATTGGAGTTATTCACTAAAATTAACTATATGCTTTAAAAATTAAAAAAAAAAAAAATTATTAAAAACATAGCCGAATATGATTTAAATAGAGGTAACGTCAAACAAAACCCTAAACCGTGCGTGAAAAAAATTAATGAAACGTAAAACGTGAGGATACACGTTTTACAAAATATATTTGTAAAAACGTGGATCCTGCACGTTTGCTATAATATATTTTTTTTTTTTATTTCGTTTCAACATTCGACAATTGAAAAAAAAATCATTGGGGTATAACGTGGATCGGCCCCACGTTATACCTCCTTTGGTATGTAAATTTTGTCGCGGCCCTTTTAGTTTATATCGTGTATTTTTATACCCTTTTGGCTCCGGACCCCCAAGTGATTAGTGATTTCACTTGTGTGCAATTTTTTTCTTTAGCACGTTGGAGATACAATTTCCAAAGAAGTAGAATAATCGCAGCCTCATAATATTCTATTTTAGATAAATTTCAAGTAACTATTCTTTCTATAATTGAACAAATAAGAAGGCTAGACCACTTTGTTACCCCTGTAGAATTTCGACACTTTGTTCATTGACAATTTAGAATTGTAGAATGACTAAAAAACGGCATATTAGAAATAAAAAGTAAAAGTCTATCAAAGTACAACACCTCTTGCAGCTATATACAAAACTAGTGTATATGTATCGCTGATGCTGATTTGTAAAAACGATGAAATTTGGAAATCAGCTATATTTAATGGAGATAGTTTAAATTAAAATAAATCTGTATATGCATATTTTTATTAGAGTTAAAGCTTAGATGGACAATATGTAAAATTAACAACTTTTTTTAATAATGTATATGTATGTAACTATCACTTTTTAATCTTTGACTAATACTTATTGAACAAAGGTACACACACATATTTCGATACATCACACACATATTTCTATACATACCTGATACATATATACATTGATTTCTATAACTCTTCATTAGATAGTAAAACTTTTGTTCTTTAATTTTTTTTATTCTATTCAAACAACAGAAAAACATAATATAAAATATAAAACTATAAATATGAAGAAAAATCGGAAACATGACATCATGATCGGTGTCTTCTCTTGTTTGTTTTCCATTATATTTTTAACGGGAAAAGGGTCAACTTGAACTTCGCTTAAATTGTTTTATTCATACCCCGTTATACTTTTCGATTCAATTATACCCTATCGTTATACTTTTGGCACAAATTTGCCCTTCATTTAAACGGAGTGCCACGTGGCAGCCACAGAATAAAATGACCCATTCCTAATTTTAATACCCGGTTCACATTAAAACCCAACCCGAATTTTGACCCACTATCCGACCCACACTAAATCATCCTCATCTTCACCTCTTAAAAAGTTCTCCACCTTTTCTAATCATCTCGTCCCTCTGTCTTCTCTCCGGCGACGAGCTGGACCAAATGACCTTGCTCCCCACTCTTTCTCACTCTTTTTCTCTTTGTCCTCCTTTTCTTGATTTCTGAATGGTGTAGTTCATCACAAATATCACTACCATAGTAGAACTATACTAATGGTAAGAAATCAAGAATCAAACACCCACAGTGTCCGTGATTGTTCAAATTTTGCTATCATCCCACAAAACCTCTAGCTAAATCAAATGCAAAATTGTGTGAACTTAAACTTTTAAATCCGGTAACGGCAAAATGGATACCGATTAGGCTTCGTTGTTTGAGAAATTAAAGTTGAAAAATTGTATGTGCCATCGGACCTTGGGAATCAATTCCGTGAGTGCTCTAAATCGCTTCTTCTTGAGTTCAGCTACACTCAAGTCCTTCCCATGTTCAATATTCCACTTCTAAGTTTTATTGTAGATTGCCCTTTTAATCTTTCGTTAAATTTTATTTTCTTCTTTTGTATCATGATATTTGCGTATGTACGGCTGGCAACGTGACACAATTAATTCGTGACAAATACCGTGTGTTGTTTATAGTTATACATTGCTATAGCATTTTAGGGACATGTCCTTCGTTAGTCTTAGTATTTTAAAACTAATGGTCTGCTAGATTTCGCTTGCGATTGTCCCATTTTCAAACTCACATTTTACATAATAGGTCGCTTCTTCTATTTTTCCACTTATTCCTGACTGATCTTAGTTTGTGTTTCTACCGTTTTTTAGTCTACTCCACATGACAACGAGTTGAAGAAGGCATGGGAAAGGGTCCCACATTTTCCATGTACGTGTTTGGTTGGTTGTTTGTTCATTCATAAGTTTTGGGGGCAAATCGGGTAGTGGATCAACGTTGGAGTTTTAATTAGAATAAGCATAAATTGGAATGGTCATTTTATTCTACTGGTACCATGTGGCACTGGATTAAATGAAGGTAAATAACTGTACAAAGTATAACTAAAATAGGGGTATAATTGAACTAAAAGTATAACGAGAGAATAAACAATTTGAAAGTTCAAGGGTATTTTTGACCCTTTTCCGCTTTTTTAAAAATTGTTTTTCTATACTCTTTAATAAACCCCTTTTCTCTCATACTCCATAAAGCTATAAATGAAAGATCAAGTAGCACAATTGAGGGGAAAAAGTGGATGAAATCCAGTAAAGGAAGTAAAAAGTAGAAATTTTATT
>NW_026721985.1:0-8405 GCF_029784015.1 Lycium ferocissimum | reverse complement strand
TAAAATAATAAGTAAAATAATGCGGAATTTAAAAGGAAAATACTTACAAAAGTCGAAGACTTTATTCAAACATTGCTGAAACTTAAAGAGTACATGGGAATTTTACAATGGGGAGGAGAGAGGCTTTCAGAAATATGGGGAGATTTTTCTGATGCCTTTGATGTTTACAAGTGAGAACCTTTTATAGGCCTCTGAAAAGGATAGGCATTCTAAGATGCATACAAGTGGACGGCTATCTTTAAAGATGCCTTTCTACTTTATAAAAAGTTGGGGCGGCTACTTTGTAAAAGTTGTCTGCCATTTGTCTTGTCTTCTTTTTGGAAAGTTGGACGGCTGCTTTTTGAAAAGTTTGTCGGCCACTCTTCCTTTTGATTTTTGCTGAAGAGACAAATTACCTGAGATCTTCATAATCGAGATATGCTTGAGCTATTCCTTGTGGGTCCAGCATATCTCCATTATTGCTTGATGATGATGAGGAATCCAATAATTCTTGAATTTCCAGAGGATTTGTTTCTTCTAACCTGTTCAAAGCTTGTAATAGTTTTTTCTTCAGATCTGCCTTGGATTCTTTGGATCCTTGCTGACTGTTGCTGGTTGATGCTACCTGTTTACCTTTGGATGGCTTGTCTTTGGGGACCCATCCTTTTATTTTAATAGTTTTGCTTAAATGTTTTATCCTATGAACTTCAGTTATGTCGAATGTCCAACTGAGAATATAGGATATCCTTTTAGCAATATAATATTTGCATAATTTAATATGCTCTGGTAAGGTCGAGATTCCTTGTTCATGTTGAAAGGTCTCGTAATGTCTTTGGAAATTTCTAGGCATGGTGAGTTCATTACCACCAAACCTTTTCCACCAATCATAGAACCATCTGGGGATGATAGACTTGGAAAACTGTTCGCTGTATTTTACGAACCATGTGTGTGTCCTGGGACGTACATACATAAAGTTGTGCCAAGCTTGTTCATAATTATAATAATTATAGACTTGGGGCCTATGCTGTTTAGATAGTAATATTGGTGTTTGTAGATGATCAGTCATCCATTCAAAAGGGCTAATAACTTTGTTAATGGTGAATTTTGAGAATTCAATGCTGTCTGGATCTCTGTTGTCTTTGAGTTTATGCTCAATAGTCAAGGATCCTGTATCTGTTAATATGAACTCAAAATATCTCCTAGTTTTAATAGGATCATCTGTTTCAATATAATTACGGTTAGTGTAGCAAGGTTTTAGTAATTCTTCAACCTTCCAATTTTCATAATGTTTATCGAGTGCTAGGACAGGTATCTCGATCTTGTTTATGATGGCAAATTCTTCTGGAGTTGCCTGTTGAACTTCTTCCTTTGGTAAGGGAGTATTTGGATTGACTGCTTGTGCAAAACTTTCTGGAGTTTTCATTTTATAATCATCACTGGTTAGGATTTTTGTTTGTGATGAGCTGGCTTCTTGGTCCTTTTTAAAAGGTGAAGTTGCTTCGGTCTTTGGAATAGTACCGAGTATGGTTAATTGTGGTCTAGTAGGTGGTTGAGTTGTGGGTAGTGTAGGCCTCATGGGCCTAAGTGGTAGGTTAGGAAATTCAGCTAAGGCTGAATACCTGTTTGGGTGATTTGGCCTGATCTGGTTGGGTTTTTTCTGAAAGGGCGAGTTTGGGCCGCCGGGCCTCATTGTTTCCCTGTAGAAATTCCCTTGTAAGAAAATCTGGCAAAGAATTTAAATCACCTTTTATAAATTCTATTTTAAAATCAAAGCTTGATAATAGTGCTTGCCATCTGGCAAAAATCTGTTTTGAAACAAGATTCTTAACATCTTTTTGCAAAATGTCTTTTGCTGATTTACAATCAACTCTTAGTAAAAATTCTTTGTTTATCAAATCATCTTGAAACTTTGTAATACATAGTACTATAGACAAAATTTCTTTTTTGACAGTGCTATAATTCTTTTGAGCAGGATTCCAGATTCCTGATGTGAAACGAACCAATTGTTCTAAAGAATCTGAGGAGAGTCTTTGTTTGAGGATTCCACCGTATCCTTCGTTAGAAGCATCGGTTTCAACTATCATGAAGGCATCTGGGTTTGGGATACCTAAACATGGGAGGTTTTGGACAACCTTTTTTATTTTCTGGACAGTCTTAGTTTGTTCTAGACTCCATGGAACTGGATTCTTTCTAAGACGTTTGTAAAGGGGTTCACAGATTTTCCTAATGTTTGGAATGAAATCTGCAACATAATTAAGACTTCCTAGAAACCTTTGTAGCTGGGTTTTGTCAGGAATTTCATCCGGAAATTTTGAAGAGAACTCAATGGCTCTACAAATGGGTTTATAAGTACCTTGATATAGATCGTGCCCTAAGAATCTGATTGTTGTTTGGAACAACTTAATCTTCTTAGCACTGACTACTAAACCATTATGTTTGACTATTTTAAAGAAAATGTTTAAATGTTTGAAGTGAGAATCTATGTCCTCAGAAAATATTAATACATCATCTATATAGACGATAGACATATTACTATAAGGGTTGAAGATGTTATTCATAATATTTTGAAATTCAGACGGGGCATTTTTTAACCCAAAAGGCATAACATTCCATTCGTACTGTCCAAAAGGGACATTAAAAGCTGTTTTATATCTATCTCGTTCAGCGATTTGAATCTGCCAAAATCCTGATTTCATGTCAAACTTGCTATAGATATTAGCTTTGTAAGTTCTTTTTAATAAATCTCTTTTGTTAGGTATCGGGTACCTAATCCATTTTAATACCTGGTTTAAGGGTTTATAATTAATAACTAACCTGGGAGATCCTCTTTCTTTTTCTGCATTTTTATTAACATAAAAAGCTGAACAACTCCAAGGGGATTTAGAAGGTTTTATTATCTTCTTTTGTAGAAGATCATTGATTTCTTTTTTGCAAGTTTCCATTAATTCATGGTTCATTTGAATAGGTCTTGCCTTTGTAGGGATAGCCTGTTCATTGAATCCATCAATATATGGTAGCTCAATCATGTGTCGCTTTCTTTCCCAAAAAGCATTTGGTAATTCTGAACAAACTTCTTTTTCAAGTTTTTCTTGAAAACTTGTTATTTTCCCTTTGATCACCGGGTTTTTTAAAGTTTGTTCAATCTTTTTAATCTTAATTTCGTCTTTTAAGTAAGAAATTTGATTAGTTAATAAGCTTAATTTAAAAGTGGACTGTGATCTGAGTAAATCACTTTCTTCTTGAGAAATAGCTGATATATAAGGAAATTTAATTTCTTTTCCTAAAACTGAAGTGTAAATTGCATCTAATCCCGCAAAATAAGGTTTTAGCTGGGTAATAAATGGAATTCCTAAGATAACTTGTTCATTGATATCTCGGGTTATCACAAAGTTGTTGATAAAGCAGATTCCATTATTACAAATGTGAGCATTTGTTAATTTGTAATTTATCTTTAGTTTTTCTCCAGTAGCAGAGTATAAGTTTGAAGTACTTTTTTCTAAATACTTAGTAGGTATTAAGCCTTCAATTATACAGTTTTTATCTGCTCCTGTATCAATTAAAGCAATTTTATTTATTTCCATGTTTTTTACTTTTAAAGTAATAGGAACATGCCAACTTTGAGATTTAATAATCTTGACAGTTTTTCCTGTCACAGTTTCTTCTGTTGTTTCTATGATTTCATCAATTTCTTGATTATCAGTAGACTTGTTGGATTGGTCATCTTCGCTATCTTCTCCAAGAGTTTCTACTACCCTTTTATGAGATAGGACTTGATCTGTTAAATAATCCATTTCAACTTTATTAAGTCGAGACTTAACATCTTTTATTTCCTTTTTTACTGAGATTAATTCTCCCTGTAATTCTTGTATAGTAGGTTTTTCTTCTTGTGAAGAAAATCTATTCATTACAGCTTTCATGTTAAATGGTTCAATGGAAGGTTTTTCTTCGGATTGTTTAAGGAGAATATCTTTTAATTCTATTAAATATTTCTTTCTAGTTTCGTCATTAGGTAAATCATTAATGAGATCTAGAAGAAATCCTTTTGATTTTTTAGAAATAACTCTAATTGAATTCGGACTACAGGTACAAATTGTTCCTGTACATTCGCAATCTTCTGATTCAGAAGAGTTGGAACTATCATCTGATTCAATTTCAATATCACTAATTTCACTAGAAGAGGATGATGTGTTGTCATTTCCTTCTAGGATAGTGTAGAGTTCGTGTTTTATTTTATCATCAATTTCAAGAAGATTAATCTTCTTTTTCTTTTTTAAATTGATTTTACAGTCATTGGATCTATGGCCCTTTTTGCCACATGTCCAACACGTATCACCAGCACTTTGTTTTGGTGATCTCTTACGTGGTTTTGTTTTATAAGATTTATCTACTTTTCTTTTCTTCTTCCTATGAATAGGTTTAGAATTTGTAGATTTCTTAGTTTTTGATTTGGATGGAGCTGAAATCTTTTCAAAACCGAAATCTTGACAAAAGCTTCCTAGCTCTTTTCTGGACTGTTGTTGGTCCTTCTTTAGATAATGTTTTAGTTTTAAATCTGTACAAAGTTCAAGACTTGTTACATTAACATAACTAATTATATCTCCATAAGTTAGGTTTTCATATGGGATTCTTCCATTAAACCTATCTTTGATTTTAGTTCTAACTTTATCAGCGAACAAAGAAGGTAGACCACTAATAAATCTTTCTTTCCAGAAATCATTACTGCAGTCTTCTCTTATCATAACTTTTTCTAAAAACATATCTTTATACCACCTAAAATCTTCTAATTTGGGGCATTTAAGATTGTTTAAAAGTTCTAAACTACGATCTCGGAAAAGTTTTGGTTCTCCAATAAAGTGTTTAGCAATACTGTAAATTAGTGTTGCCGAAGCATCTTCTATTGTTTCTTCAACAGCTACTTGGGTTTCACCCTGCATTTTTATTACATTTCTTATGATTGCAGCATTTAATATGTGGATTCTATTATCTTCAGTTAGATAATTATCCCACCAATTTTTTAATATTCCTGTGAAACCAGAGATAACTAATTGAGCAAAGATTCCTATCTGATGCATTTTTTATCCTATAGGAAGTTATCGCCATTCCCATTTCGTGTAGAACTTTATAGATTTGACTTTCTGCTAGTCCATCTATGTTCCAACTTGATATACTAGTTCCTTCATATGATGTTTGAAGTTGATATTTGTCTTCTTCAAACTGAACATCTGGGAACGAAGGTCTCTTATAATAATTTTTGGTTGTATGGTACCTTGGGTCATTAGTTAATTTTTGGATTTCTTTTTCTTTGGCACTTAAGGTTGTTACCTTTTTAGTACTAATTTGTTTAGGTTTGCTTAAAGCAGTGTCTACAATGTTTAGTTGTCTGTTGATTCTTTCAATTAAATCATTATTTTCAACATTAAATTTTTCAGATAACTGAGGGAATTTTTCTTTAGAAAATTCTGGTAATCTTATAGTAGGATGTTCTTCTATACTAGTACTAGTGCTAGTACTACTGCTAGCTTTTGATGGAGCTATTTGTTTATTATTATCTTTTGCTAATTGGTTTGATACCACATGTAGCAATTGATTTGTATAATTATTCTGTTGGATTATCTTATTAATATCCTTAGTTTTAGGATCATTATCAAGACTGTTTCCTTCCTTTTTGAAAGGGGATGCAGTTATTACTTCTTTTCCTACTGGTATAAAAATTTCTGTTAGTGGTGGAATAGTTGATTCTATTATTCCTTTAGTTTTTGTGTGCCATTTGTTAACCATCATTGATAGGGATTCCTTTTGATTAGGAATTTTCTTTGTTATTACTAACCATTTAAAAAATGTTATATTATTTCTACATCTTTTTACATCATCGATCCATTGTTCTTGATGATCGATTCTAGTTACAAAATCGAATGTATCTTTATACCATTCTAATTTTTTCTTATTCTTAGGACTCTTAAAATCGTCATTTAAGGTCTTAAGATCTGGTTTAAATTCTTTAGACTTAATCATTTCTAATGTACTTTCTCCTTCTTCTTGGAGATTCATGTCACTAGCGGTAGGACTTTCTGAATTTACTTCATTTTGTGGATGGTAATAAACTTTAGGAATAGTTCTATCAAAGTCTACTCCTTTAAGTTTTTTATTAATTTCACTTATGAAAGGTTCAGAGTTTTCACCTACTTCCTCCGGGGGTTTAAAAGAAGAAGGTCTTGAGTAAGACTTTCTTTGACTAGTTGAAGGTCGTGAATACGACATGCGACTGCCAGAAGATGATTCATTAGCAGATGTGGATCTTAGGAATTTTAAATCTATAGATCCATCTGGATATTGAATAACCTGTTCAATAGCAGAGCTTTCAGGTTCTGCTTTTGGCTGGGTTATGGCATCGAAGTGCCATTCATCTTGAGATAAAATTTCATTCCATTTTATCATTTTGGGTACAAAAGTACTACTATGTTCTGGGTTGGATTCCATGAGCATAGTGACTCCTTTTGGACTCATATTTTTAGCTCTAGGGGCTAAAGTAGTTTTCATTAGTCTGTAATATACTCTATATATGACAGCTATTTCTTTTGTATTAACTTTGCTATTCATATTTCTTGTTTTAATATTAAGAGTTAGTGTATCCAATATATTTTGGTCATTGATGTCAACCGAATAATTTGGATAACAATTAAAGTAAACCGGGCCATTGGCAAGGTTACTTTGTAAAACTCCTAATAAAGAATCATCAAAGTTTAATAACCTATCATCTCTTAGTAAGAGACATAATGGTGTGTCTAAACCTAATCTGTAAAGAGGTTTGACAGCTACTTGGACTAACCCAATATGAAGAAAATTATAATTTTTCTTATACCTGTTTATGTCATGGATTGAGAGTAATTTAATAGTTTCTGCCGAACTATTGATAGCAATTGTTGATTCGCAAGTTTTGATATTATAATTAGCAATAAAATCAAACTTTCCTGTTTTATAAATTTGTCGGAATGGTTCCTTTGGAATATTCCAATTTTGTAAATTATTCTCAACTTTAGCTATCTTAGTAGCTTCTGTTGACATGTTAACATTGTTTAAAACATTCATGTTATTTGATTCCATAATTAATATGAAGCAGAGATGCTATCAATCTGGGTTTGACACCACTTGATACTATAGTTTACTATGGTTAGCCTATCTCGGCAATTTACTAATAATCGCTTTGAAATTCTTAATTCTTCTTTAATGAAGTCTAAGAATTGCTCTTCATGAGATACTCCTAAATATTGAGAGTTCTTCATAGAAATGTAGAATTTTATTTCTTTTTCGAAGAAATTAATAAACTTTAAAAGTTTTTTCTTTTGGAAATAAAATCTCCACTTTAGATTATTATAATGTTTAATCCTTTTGAAACCTCTAAGGGTTACTTCATGTAAATATAATAAAGGATGATCTTCAAAAAGTTCTTCCATAATTATTTTAATCTTTTTCAGAAAGAGTAATTGTTTAGAGATACTATCCTTTACGGGTATGTCTACTTTCCTATGTATATCCTATCTTGTTCTTTGAATGATAATTAGTTCAAGATTACTATTTATCTTTCTTAGATCTTCATAACTTATTTCTCATAATGTCACAACTGTTTAAACCTTTTCTTATCTATGTGTTAAGGGACGGGAACACCAAATGCCTATGGCCTCGACGACACCCTAGTCTTATGGGCACTATGGCTGTTTCAGGCTTGCCAACGTCTTATCCGGAGATTAATCGGAGACCTAACACCAAGACTTGAGAAAGGTTGGGTCCCCATGAAAGTTATATAAGCTCTAAGTAAGATGAACATTAAATTTGACTATTTTTCAAGCTTTGAACAAAGTTTGAGAAACAAATCGGATGAAATTCAAGAATTTGGAGCATCATCAAGCAATAATGGAGATTTAGCCGGCTCATCCGAACTCGCAGAATTCAAAGGCTAATACACACGACGGGTCTCCAAATGAGGGTCCTCGGTGTTTGGACTAAATAAATGGAAAAATAAGCCGCGCCCAACCCGTGCAAGCCATCCGCACAGGTCCCCAGCCCGTTTGGTACGGACCGGTGAAATTTTGGGGCAAACAGAGCCGGCTCATCCGAACTCGCGGGGGTCGTCAAAGGCTAATACACACGACGGGTCTCCAAATGAGGGTCCTCGATGTTTGGACTAAATAAATGGAAAAATAAGCCGCTCCAAGCCACCCAGTCCATCCGAACTCGTTTAATGGTAATACACTGACCAAAAGGTTTTGGGGGAAGAATAAGCCGCGCAGAGCCACGAACTGTCCCCGGCCAAACGTTTGTTTGTACCGACAAATGAAAAATAAGCTGCGCCAAACCCGGTGAAATTTTGGCAAACACAAAATTTTGGGCAAAATCATCCGACCGAACCTCGTAATTCAAAGGCTAATACA
>NW_026721984.1:0-8173 GCF_029784015.1 Lycium ferocissimum | reverse complement strand
AAAGGTGTTATAAATTTAAGTATTCAACTTAAAGTCATGTTGGTCTACCGAAATTTCCCCGCGACTTCCCCTATATATATAACATCCCCGAGAATCATCTCGGCTCAAAATATCAACAACAACAACCCAACAACATCAACAACCATCATAAACTACATTAGGGCACAAAAGTCTCCTTTCTACATAGTTCAATAATTTCCATCCAAACTTCACATAATCAAACTAATATCGACATTTTCCATATCCATTAACTAATTCGATATTATTCAAACATATTCCAATAACGTTCCATACATTATTCATGAATTCATGTATTTCCACCAATTCCATATATTCCATCCAACCTTTCCACAAACACAACAAAACTTCCAAATCACATTGTCTTTCCTACAAACTTATTAGCAACAATCATAATCCACATTTAGAACCTTACTTCCATCATTATATAAAATCATATAAAATTCACATAAATTCCATAATTACATACAAGCAACTTCAATGCCATTTTGAATTGTTCATGACTTCTTTACGTCGTAAAACGTCATAACGACACAATTAACAAGCTAAATAAAGCATAATATTCCATTACCATGCAACCATGGCTCACGCCATGCACCACCAACACACACACATGCACGCTTCACACACACATCACACTCCCATAATTCTCATCCAATTTTAATCATTCTAACATACAAACTTATTCCATAACACAAGAAGTGGAATTCTTACCTTTTTCCTTCAATTTCAACTTTGCCGCAAACGTAACTCTTTCGCCGAACCAATTATATCACGTCGGAGAACGTCCTAAACTTGACAAGAATAAGATTTTAGATTGAAGTAGGGGACTAAGAATTTTTTTTTTTTTTTTTTTTGTTTTGAAGGGAGTTCGACAGAATGGCTAAGCTCTTGTTCTCTTTTTTTTTTTTTGTGATTCTTCTTGAAGTTTCTAAGGATGAGCATGTATATATACATGCTCTCCTAATTCATTAAAGTGTCACATGATCACCATGTTACATGGACTTGGGCCAAGATGGTTGGCCGGCCACCCTCCAAGTTTTGGGCTTTAGTTTTCCTTTTCAATTTGTTGAGCCTAATTATCAAAAATCTGCTTTTGTAATTTCCGAAACTAATTTCCGAAATTCCAAATTTTGCTCCTGGCCTTCTCCAGGCCTTGCACCAATAGTTTCTCCATAAACAACATAAACATATTATCTAAAATCAAAATATTGACTTATAACACACAAGTCACAATTATTTCAAAATTTTCCGAATACGCAAAAACACGGGATATAACATAGGGTTACTATTCCTAATTCACCATTGCAGACCTATGAAAGGGATAGTAATCATAGAGATGAAAGCGTATTGATAGAAGGAATGGTTGAGACTTATCTCTCAAGAATATTCTTGCCCTAGCTTAGAATTTTGCCCTAGGTGCTTCTGGGGAACTGTTTTGGAGTTTTCTGAATAAAGAATTTGAACTAAGTGTTTAAAAATCGTGATTCTGTCCCCGTCGACCGCTGCAGAGGTCCACCCTTCACCGCAGCGGTCCCACTATATCGGGCCAGTGCCCTCCGTAGCGGACCAACCCATAATCGACTCACCGCTGTGGTGAGCACGTCCACGCCAGTTGGTCCTTCCGCTCCGCCATAGCGGGCACCCTGTTTACCCGACGATCGTGGCGGCGACAGGCCGGCTGCTCCAGCGGTCCCACCGCAGCGATACTTCTTCATCTGTAGTGGTGCCACTGAACAAATATGCTCAATAATTTCACAGTTTTTCAACTCTACCACCCAACATTTCATCCGAGGCCTCACAAACACAAAGAAAACATGCACATAGATATAAAACCACCATACGGACTCACCCGTGGCCTCGAAATTCCCAACGGAGTTCTAGTCTCCTACGTCACCCTCAATGGACTAAACACAAATCAACAATAATCACAAATAAGTCAAATTTTCAGTTCTTAGACTTATACATTCGAGTTTCTATTAGCTCGTTCTACCCTTGGGAAGGTTATATTTGGTAGAGTGATCCTAGATTTTCTATAATGACCATGAGGATCGTCACACCATA
Organism: Lycium ferocissimum; assembly: GCF_029784015.1. NCBI lineage: Eukaryota > Viridiplantae > Streptophyta > Magnoliopsida > Solanales > Solanaceae > Lycium > Lycium ferocissimum. The sequence continues at coordinate 6,091 of NW_026721984.1, read as the reverse complement.
CACCAATTAATACACCGTTCATCCCCGAACTGACAAGGACGAGAAATCTAGGAAAAAGTACCTATCTCGGCGAAAAGCTGAGGATACTTGCTATGCATATCCGTCCCGTTTCCCAAGTAGCCGTTTAATCGCGATTCCTCCACTGAACCTTCACGGAGGCTATTTATTTTGATCTCAACTTACGAACATCTCTATCTAAGATAGAAACAGGCTCTTCCTCATATGTCAAGTTCTCATCTAGCAAACCGAATCCACCAGCATTATGTACGAACCATCGCCGTGATACCTCTTCAACATGGAAACGTGAAGTACCGGATGAACGCCTGATAAGCCCGGAGGTAAAGCCAACTCATAAGCTACCTCCCCCAAAAATTTGAGAATCTCAAATTGCCCAATGTATCTCGGGCCAAGCTTGCCCTTCTTCCTAAACCTTATCACACCTTTCATGGGTGAGACTTTCAACAATACTTGTTCTCCCTCCCTAAACTCCAGATCTCGGATCTTATAGTCGGCATACTCCTTTTACCTACTCTTTGCCGCCAGAAGCTTAGCTTGAATCACCTTAACCTTCTCTAAGGACTCTCTCAGAAGGTCCGTACTCCAAGGTCTCACCTCAAACGCATCGAGCCAACTAATGGGAGACCTACATCTCCTCCCATATAATGCCTCAAATGAAGCCATGTCAATACTCAAGTGGTAGCTATTATTATATACGAACTATGATAAGGGTGAAGAACCGATCATAGTGACCACCAAATCTATCATACAAGCCCGAAGCATATCTTCAAGAATTCGAATAGTCCGCTTCGGGACCGTCTGGCCGATCCGAGGGTGGAAAACTTTACTAAGGTCCAACCTAGTAACCAATTTCTCATGAAGACGCTCCCAAAATTGAGATGTTGGTGTGCCCCTCGTCGCATACGATGGAGATAGGAACCCCGTGTAGCTTAACCACATCACGAATGTAGATCTTGGCTAATTTCTCCAAGTCATAAGTTATCCGCACCGGAATGAAGTGGGCAGACTTAGTCAACCTGTCAACAATAATCCAGATAGAATAAAACTTCCCCAACATCTTCGGAAGGCCAACCACGAAAATCATCGCTTTTCTTTCCCATTTCCACTCAGGAATGGGCATCCTCTGAAGTGTACCGCCAGGTTTTTTATGCTCATACTTCACCTACTGGTAGTTCAAAACATTGAGCAACAAACTCCACAATATCATGCTTCATCCTAATCTACCAGTAGTGTTGTCTCAAATCGCGATACATCTTAGTAGCGCCAGGATGAATAGAATACTTCGAATTGTGAGCCTATGCCAGAATAGTTGTGATCAAATCACCCACATGTGGCACACAAACTCACCCCTTAATCCGTAACAACCCCTCTGCGTCAATTATGGCCTCCTTGGCCTCACCACACAATACTTTGTCACGAATTTTACACAACTTAGCATCCTCAAACTTGTCACACCCCGATCTCACTAGGGTGTGATGGGCACCCGACCTCGTAATCGAAGCCGAGCGAACCCACTGACTCTTTCTACGTACTAATTTTTTTTTGAAACCTCTACGTCAAGTATATATAACAAGACTGCTGAAATATTCCTTTGTTGCTTTAGAATCAAATCAGATAAAATATATGACTATACAAAACTTGCATCATGGTACAACCGACTCCCGAAACCCACGACTCGTCTACGCAAGGTCTCTAGAATCGTAATCGAAAGTCCCGGCACGTGTGCTCGACTCGGCCACACTGGTGCCAAATGGAGCTCGCCAAGCTTGCCGGAACATCTTCTATATTAACTTCGACCCGTCCGGGTATACTCGGCGCGCGGCATGAAACGCACTTCAAGAGAAGAGGGGTCGATGCAGCAAATGCATCGAGTATGTAAGACATGAGCAAGAATAAACATAGAAGTGTCAGAAATGAGCATATCATATAAAGAGAGATTTCTGTACGCATGAGACATGTCTTGGGAAGCTGTATCTGTACATATGGAACATATCACGCGTAAACCGCAACTTGTGCGAGAGTAATAATTGTACGTGAAACATAGGCATTTATCACAGATAAAGAACCTTTATACATGTGAGTGCCACTCGGGGCGACGTGATGCCTAGCTTTTTCCTTTTCTTTTTCTTCGAACACGTTGTTTCTTATTTTTATACATAGAAAACGAATACTTTTCGGAAAACGGTACTTTTACTCACGATTACGCGTACGCCGAATTCATCGGCTCTCCCACCCCCCCCTCCCCATCGTTGTCCCAAGTATATCATATTATATATATATATCACATAAACGGATGCGCGTACGCTCCGATATCCGCGTCCGGGCATCCCCGCGTCCGGGATGATAAGCCACCGAATCGGTGGACACGGTCTCTCCCCATTCCCCACATATACATGTACATTCATCAATATCGTGTATCATATACATTATCATATAAACGACATGCATGGGAGCTCAAGGAAGGCCGTGTGTCTATCGGAGTGACGTAAGGTCGGTGACCTCCGATTACATTGTAGTTTTAACCGGGATCGCTTTGTCTCACCTTGAAGGAACGAGTATTTTAAGGCGAGACTATCAACGGACAGATATCATTAAAAGAAAACATGGAATGGCATCGTGGACATCATTTGCGTTTATTTGCAGACTTTGAAGTCTTTAGAAAATAATACCATAGCTAAAGGGTAGAATCGAAGATCAAGGACTAGCTTATCACTTTCATACTCGCATTGGATTCTTGACTTAAGGCTCATAGTCATGGAGTCATCCTTGTCATGCTTATCATAGACATGTTCTTTCCTTTACATCATCGTTATCGCTTTCATCATGGAAATGTTCCTCTTAGAATAGTTACAACATTTGTCGGTGGGTAAACGGAGCACTAAAGAGAATCCGGGAACAATGGGCCCACCTCGAGTCAAATGAGGCGGCGTACGCAGTTGACGTATAATACGTTTCATGACATTACTTAGGAGAGTTTTAGGGTAGTCGGGTCTTACTTATGCAAGTTCTAGAGGTCTAGGAGGTTTTTCCCACATTTTACACAATTTCTTTTTCAATTCTAATTAAATGAATAGTAACTAATTTCAATCTTAGATTCCGAGAAAAGGAATGGTCCTAGGTCCGTATCGGCCCCCTATTACATCTAGGACATGCCAAGGAAAGTGAAGTCTTACATACCTCTTTCCGCTTCCTCCGCTACTCCAAATTCAAAGTTAAAATCCATGCCAAAATCTACAAATTGGTCACGTTTACCAAACCTTAGTTAGGGGCATTTATGAGTTGATTCTTCAAAATAACACTTTGTCTGCCGAAATTTCGGCAGCATTTCCCCTGTAAATACACCGTCCCGAGAATATGGCTCGGCCCAATTCAACAACAACACCAACAATAGCATCTCCAAACATATTCTAACATTAACAAGTCATCTCCACATATTTCGACAACCTTCCAATTATATACTTTCAAACTAACATCAATGCTCGCATATTCGAGTATTAATCCGAGACTACCTAAACATGATTTAAGAACGTTTCAAGCAATCCTTATAATATTCAAAACAACTCAAACCATAGACTAACTTACCTAAAATCCTTCAATTACATTAGGACATCGACGATACATTTCTTTCTTTCAATTTCATAAACTAAATTGACGATTCCATACGTTAGCATTTTCATTTCCATCAACACAAGGAATCACACCACAATCACATAACGTTCCAAATCAGTCCGCGAACAACTACAACTTCAACTTGAGTCATTAAACCTTTATTTTCATCACATAATCCGCAACAACCAACAACCATATGTTACATAGAATTAGTTCATCATCTTCCCTCCAAAACAGCCCATACACGGCTCCACACACAACATGCACATTCCATGGTTTTCCATCCATTTCTACACATTACAACAACACCCAAGCATGCTAAATTCAATTAGTTCATCACTTCTATACAACAACACACACACGGTCACAACAACACAACACACGGCCACACTCTAGCATGCATGATTTCATGGATTTCATCCATTTCTCAACTCCACAATATACATATCCATCCATAACATGCAAAAGAAGATGAGTTCTTACCTTTTCCTTCACTTCTTCATTCGGCTAGAACTTGTCCTTTGCAAAATGATTGGTTTTCTTCTTCCAACAACCACTCCACGTCGAAGAGAGCCTTCCATTTAGTAGAAAACTAGAGGAAGAATAATTTCCATGAACAACTTGGAGGACCACCTTCGGCCAGCCCTCTTGGCCGAAGGTCTTCATGTTTTTTTCTTCATGTTTCTCTCCTTCTCTCTTTCTTGACTTCTCTAGAAATTAAATGATGAATTGTCTTGTTTTTCAAGACTTATACATATATATATATAATATGCACATGGCCGCTCTCATGCTCCTTCTTTCTTTTTTTTTTTTTTTTTGTTTTCTTACTCTCCAATTTTCTAGAAATCTCTCAACTTTTCTTAAGTCATAAAAGATGACTTGCCTTGCCTTGTCATCCTTGTTCACATATGTATATATATATATACTTAGCTCCCACAAATATGTAAAATGAACACATGGCACCACTTGGCTTCTCCAAGAAGTCATGAATAATAATAACTTTCCAAATTCCAAATTTGCCTTTAACATTCTATGCCAATAATATTTTTAAACGACTTGCGCATTTCAACGAAACCGGAAAATGACCTTGCCCTTAACTTCCCGCAATTGTCTTACGATATCCCAACGTACAAAATGCGGGATATAACAAAACTGCTTAGCCTTAATCTGCTCCATAAATGACTACCGAGCCTCAACATAAGCCAACACCCTACCCGTGTTCGAAATATCTAGCCGCATAAAACCGTTGGCTAGAATCCGAACCTCTCTAGCTAACGGACGCTCCAAAGAGATCAAACGAGCCAGACTTCGCATACCTGCTGTGTCACGGCCCAACCGGAGGGCCATGACGGGTACCCGGTGCTAACCTACCCAGGCACCTCTTATCATACATTCACTTTCACATCTAGGTGAGCCACATGGCTAAATCATACTTTCTATCAATTATTCATACTAATCCTATTGGGCAACAATACATTTATATCACCATCAACAACTATGCCCATATCATTGTACATAAGCCGACGAGGCTAACAAAATGATATCCAAAATATAAGCGACAAGGCTAAATACATCTAACCATATACACGTGTCTACGAGCCTCGAGGAGAGTATTTCGTAACATATAAGCGGGACAGAACCCGCTATGCCCATAAGTATGTACACAAAAATAGATACCAAAAGATGTAGCTCCGAATGAAATGGAGATCCATTATAGTCCCCGAGTAATAAAGCTATGGATCAAGCTTTGTCTCCCGGCCACCGGGCATGACGCAGGTCCACAAACAAAAGGACGTCGGTCAAGATGTCTTGGGAATGTCCGGTATGTGACATAATCAACATCATTATAGAAGCATAAGAGACAACATAAGAAATAGCATAAAATGGGAGGTAGTAGAACCATCGTCATAAATATTTACTTACTTTTCATAGGGACCTTCCATTTCTAATACGTGATTGTGCACATACATCCTTATCCATATCCGTATTCGTGTCCGTATTTATTTTCATATTCATATACATATTTATATTCATAGCATACCTGATCATGAAGGATCGGTGTTTCACATACCCAGCCATGGCAAGGCTCGGTGATTTATACATACCTGGTCCTACCAAGGCTGTGGTTATCCGTACCCAACTGCAGTGGTGCGCGCGCGATACATATCATACCCGACCATATAAGCTCGGTGTTACATAATAGTCATACATAAACACATATACATAAGAGCTCATAAGCATCTTTGACATCATTACTATCATCGTTTCATTGCATCTATCCTTAGAGGATCACTCATCATATAAGGAATTTCATAGAATCGTAACATAACGAGAATCATGAGCTTTAGTAGTTTTCAAAGATAGAATCATTTGGAGGACATCATAGGCTCATGAAAGAATAGATATATGGCCAAGGAACCATGCCTTATTGAAAGAAGGGCTAGCCTTACATAACGTTTCATTC
>NW_026721983.1:0-8196 GCF_029784015.1 Lycium ferocissimum | reverse complement strand
TCCCGATTTGGAAGTGGGAAATAATTAATTTGGACTTCATTACCGGCTTATCTCGCACTCCACGGAAGTATGACTCCATATGGGTTATCGTTGATAGGCTGACAAAATTAGCCCATTTCCTTCCAGTCAGGACGACTTATTCAGCTGAGGACTATGCCAGGTTATATATTAAGGAGATAGTAAGACTTCACGGAGTTTCCATATCTATTATATCCGACAGAGGTGCCCAGTTTACAGCTAACTTCTGGAGATCATTTCAGGAAGGATTGGGGACACAGGTGAGTCTTAGTACAGCATTTCACCCTCAGTCTGACGGACAGGCCGAGCGTACTATTCAGACGCTAGAAGATATGTTGCGGGCCTGTGTTATTGATTTCAGAGGTAGCTGGGACGATCATTTGCCACTTGTTGAATTTGCTTATAATAACAGCTACCATTCTAGCATTCAGATGGCACCGTATGAGGCTTTGTATGGCAGGAAATGCAGGTCACCGATTGGCTGGTTTGATGTTGGAGAGACTAAATTAATTGGCCCAGATATGATCCAGCAAGCAGTTTGTCACGACCCAACCCCGTAGGCCGCGACTAGTGCCCGAACTGGGCACCCGTACACACCCGTTAACTAGAAGTAGCATACGAATAACTTATTCAGTAACCAAATAACATATACGTACAGAAAGGTGAAACGTCGCCCCAAAGCTGTCACAAATATACATATCGCTGTCATAACTTCCAGCAGAAAATATCACATATGAGCCGGTAAGGCTATCATAATATAGGGGGGACGTCCAGATCGCAACTCCCACAGACACAACTGAACAGAGATTACCCACAACCCACACATATATGTCTACAGACCTCTAAGAATAATGACAAAATCATATGACGGGACAGGGCCCCGCCGTACCCGTGAATAAACATATACATATATGTAATAATGTATCCGGACCAAAACATAGGCTCCCGAACCGCAGAGCGCTCCAAAGCAAATTTCGAACGGGGATCCTAAGTCGGTGGATTATCCAAGTAAGTACTTGCATTCGCGCGTACGAAACGCAGTCCCCGAAGAAAGAGAGTATTTAAGCACGGAATATGTACGTATGCAGCGTAAAATATAGTAAACAAGATCATAGTTAAAGCCGTAAGGGTCAGTAAAGTAAATGCAATATCCAAAAATATCAAAATGCTTACTCATAAAAACACAAATCATGCATGAGGCTCTTAGAACTATGGTCGCCCGCCTGTCAGTGGCGCCATAACACATCATACTCTAGAAGAATTCATATATCCGAAACTGACATATCACATAACACACCGTAACACCGTAACACATCATACGCCAAATATACTCGGTACCCGGCCCTCTAATGAGGGGTTTCGCGAACCGACACATCATACTCCGAATATATCATAGTGCGTACGAAACATAACCGCCCGGACTCGGTGAAGGAGGTAATACGTAACGCACGAGCGTAGTCGTGAGAAACTATATGCAATTTAAAATACTTTCAAAGACTAAATAGAACATTCAAAAAGAATCATCATTTAAAAATCAAGGCGATAGTCAAATCAAGTTTCTTCCGAATGTCGTTCGAGGGTATATCAAATAGAACTTTAGACTCATAGATACGTATCAAACCATATGAACTAACTTATGGGAATTAGGGCATAATCGTCATTACAAACTTAATAGAGAAGTAAGTGATCGATGCTCGAGGGTTAAGACGATAGTCACACTAAATCCTTTCAAAAGTCGTTAATACTACACAAAAGTCTCTCTCGGGTCCACGGACGAGTATCCAACCAATCCGAGTCCATTTATGAAAGTTGGAGACCTTGTTCATTTTAGAATCTCCTACGAACGTTTCAAGCGATCCGAGCTCTCGTCTATGAAAGTTACGATTGTTCGTAGTTACGAAACCTTTTTGGAATAAAAAGCCTTTATAAAACCTTTGAAACCCAAATCATATAAAAACATAAGGATCATGGTTTGATCGCATTAAGAGGGCCAACATTAAGAAATGAATAAGAATCGTACACAAGCTCAGGTCCTTAAGAATGAAGTTACCCCGAGACTCGTATCACAATCTACTTGCGACTAAGACATGCCACAAGAAAGAAAGAGTAAGCTTCACATACCGTCCGCTTCCTAGATTAATCCAAACTTACGTCTTGGCTTCTCCAAAATCTACAATAACGTTCTATTAGACGCCCAACATTAGTCGTAAGCTCTTAGAAATCCAATTCTAAACTAGCACTCCATTTACGTAAATTTGGGCAGCATTTCCCCCCGTAATTCAACATCCCCGAGATTTCAACTTGCCATATCTTCAACAACAATACCAACAACCATTCTAACAACATCAATAATTAATTCAAAAGGCATACTACCATCAATAACTCTTTGCTACATATTTCAACGACATTCCATTTTTATTCAAATTAACCACACACTCTCAAGCCAACAGTAATGCACGCACATTCAAATACTAATCCAAAATTACTCAAACAAGATTCAAGAACACGTCAAACAAGCCTACACAATGTCCAAACGGCTCCAACCAAGGGGCAATGCCACCCGAAACCTTCCAAATTCAATCAAAATTACTACAACACATTTCTTTCTTCCAAATTCATACACTACATCAACATTCCACACATTAACCACAATATCACAAAAACTATATTAAAATTACATTATCTTCTCCAACAACCTACAAACGATTCCAACTTCCATTTAAATCATTAAACCATCATTTTCATTATGGAATCCATGCAACAACAACCAAAAACATTAAATAAAATTAGTTCTCCACTTCTACACAACACCATACACACACGACCACAACTCCAACATGACTATTTTCATGAATTTCATCCTTTTCCACACACTACAACATGCATAAACCATCCACAACATATGAAAAGAGGATTAAAACTTACCTTCTTCCTTCCACTTCTTCACTCGGCCAAGGTGAGGTTTTGCAAGAACAAAAGCTTTGCTTGATTCAACAACTACTTCATATTTTTTAGGACCTTCCAATTAGTAGAAAACCTAGAAGAAAATAATTTTTGATGGTCAATTTTCCATGGCCTTGTTCGGCCAGCTCCCATAGCCGAACCTCCCCCTCTCTTTTTCTCCATTTTTTTCTCCAAGTTTCTAGACTAAAAATGATGAATTAAGCTTGCTTTGTCATCTATTATATGCATACATGATTCATCCATGTGTCCATGGCCCACACATGGCTTGGATGAATTTAATTTGGTTGTCCGCGTGGGAACCACACCTAGGTCCCACGGCCAAGTGGCCTTATTTGGCTATTTCATGAAAATTAATTAACTTTCCATAATTCACTTTTAACCCCAAATTTTCCTTATTCCAAATTTACCCTTAACGCTCCATACCAATGAAAAGATGAATATGCAACTTGTGCATTAAAATAAAATCGAAGGTCAAAATTCTCAACCTCGTATCCCGAAATGGTCTTGTCCTTAAGTTTTTGTGGTTAACCCGGATTATCCCATTGTACAAAATACGGGATATAACATCCTCCCCCCCTTTAGAACATTCGTCCTCGAGTGTTAAACTAGCCTTACGGGGTCTTATAAATAATTCGGGAGTCTCTTTCATGGCCGTCACATACGCTTCATTAATCAATCAACACAACCCATTCGTAGAAATTAGATTACCTCGAGACATAGGAAACAAGTAGGAATACGTATTCTTCATCTCTTTCCCCGATATTGTTCCGTCACACAATACCTTAACGGAAACCACATCTTTAATACGCAGCTTTCTCACCCACCGATCTAGTATGGCTATAAGCTGTTTCGCGTAGAATGTTATATCCCGTATTTTATACATTCGGATACTTCGAGAAAGTTGTGGCAAGTTAAGGACAAGATCATTTTTAAGAGTTATTTTAATGCACAAGTTGGTTATGAATATCAATTATGAATATTAGTATTATGGAAATGAAAGGCAAAGGGCAAGAACAAAAATTCGCAAAATGGGCCGTGGAAATAATGCGGAAGGTTAGGGACAAAATGGTAATATTGAGGAATGTCGAGGGGTAAACGGGAATTTCAAGATGAGTTTCATGAAAGTTCCAAGAGGGGCGTATTGGTCACGTGACAAAAAAAAATAAGAAGAGTTAAAAAGAAGATGACAAAATAAGTCATCTTTTATTTAGAAGAATTCAAGAAAAAGAAAGAAAAAAATCTAGAAAAAATTGAGAGAAGGGTACGTGCCCTCACATGCTTGCGAAGACTATATATATATATATATATGTTCATCCATTTTCTAACCTAAGAAAGACTTGAAAAAAAAAAGGGGAGAGGAGAAAGAGGGAGTGTAACGCCATGGCCATAAAAAATTAGCTCCATGGAAAGTTGATCAAAAAAATTATTTCTTCTAGTATTCCAACCAAGTCAAGTCCTCTTTAATACGATAGTTGTCAAGCAAGAAAACTACTCATTCTTACAAGGAGTTGTACTCAAGTCAAGTGGTAGAGTTAAGGAAAAAGGTAAGATTTCATCTTTTTCTTATGTTGTGGATGGTTTGTACATGTGGTAGAGTGAAGAAAATGAATGAAAACCATGAATTTAGTGTGTCAAAAGTATTTAACAAGATGGTTTGTGTATAAAAGATGAATGATTTTTTATTTAGTAATTTGATTGTTGTTATTGTGAATTCCATAATAAAAGTGAGGATTTAATGATTTGAAATGAAGTTGTAATCGTTGTGGTATTGTTATGGAAGCTAATGTGACACTAGCATGAACTCTTATGTTTGTATCGATGAAGTTGTAATGTAGAGTGTTGGCGGAGCTTATAAAGTTGGAAGGAAAGAAATGTAGTTAGTGTTCTTGTTGAATTTGGAAAAGCTTTGGGTGAAGTGTTGTTAATTGAATTGTTTGAAGTATTCTTGAGTATATGTAATGGACTTAAAAATAAATAAAATGCCATGGAATGATGCGAAAAGAGTTGTTAATATTAGAATATATTTTGAATTGATGGTTGAAATTGTTAGTATAATTGTTAGAATTGTTGTTAATAATGTGGCCGAGTTTCATTCTCGGGTTTGTTGTTATTGAATCGGCCGAGTTAAAGTCTCGGGGATGCTATATGTATAGGGGAAATGCTGCCGAAATTTTGGTAGACAAACATGAATTTAAGTTGAAATCTTGGAAGCTACAACTCACAATTGGTAAACATGACCATTTGTAGATTTCTGAGAAAACGGATTCGAATTTGAGAAGCTTAAGAAAGCGGAAAAGGACGTAAGGCTTACCCTTCTTCTTGGCATGTCCAAGATGTGATAGGCTATGATTTGAGCCTGGATGACTCTACTCTTAGAAATCCGAGTTTATATTTATCCCTTTTTCATTCAAATAGAATTGAACTAAATAACTTATGCTTTATTGTAAAGACATGTTCAAACGTCCGTAACTTTTGAAAATGAAAGCTGAATGCCTTGAAATCTTCGAGGATGATCCAATGGCATATAATGACCATGTTTTTATGTTCGTTACCCGACTTGACCCGAGGGGCCCACACCCCGAGCTTTAATTGTATTGTTCTATTTGCCTTATTTCCGTAAGATAATTAAGGAAACCTTTGGCTATTATTCGAATTTGATATAAGTATCCCGTAACTCCGTACATAAGTATTCTGTTTGGACTATTCCGATATAAACGCTTCTTTGATTTAATGATCCGATTTGAATATTTTGATATAAACATTCCGATGTAAATGCTTCGGATAAGTATTTTGATATGAGCATCCCATTCCGATATACATATATATGTTCGACATAAGTATTCTTCCGATCTAAGTATTCGGGTATGTTGTTCCGACATGATAACTCCGATATGCAGTATTCCGCACGAGCGTCCGATATAAGTACTCGCTACGTGTATTGGGATGAGTCGTCTGATCCGAGTATTCTGATATGAGTGTGCTCTGTAAGCCCTAATATTCTTCACGTACGACCCCGGATCGCTAAAAAGTCCAAAGAGGTTTCATTTCAAACACTCGTAACTTCCCGATATTAATTAAGAACCCGAAATTCGTTTCTCGAGCCTCCGAATGTCGGAAAGTGTACGTATTCATCGAGTCTGGATTTATGTGCATATGGTTTCTCACTACTCTGCTCGTGCAAGGCTCAATGTATCTATTCACTGTGTCCCGGGCCAGGATCTGTTATCGTGCGCATGCTTCTGTATATGTATCTGTTCACTGCGTCCCGGCCGTGCTGCCCGTTATCGTGCTCTTCTTTTGCATTGTCGCGCCGTCCCTCATAGCGCGGGCCGGCTCGTTTATGCACATGATATTATGATCCGATGATATGGGGACGGGGTGGCCGTGGATGGCATACACCGTCCGTTCACCGCGTTCCGTACTCGTAGGCCGGCCCGTTACCGCGTCCTCACCGGAGGGCCGAGATCCGTTATCGATATGCTTGCGATAATTTATGATCTCGTTATGTATAATCTGTGGTCCGAGAACAAGCATTTTGATATTCGGACACTCGATGATGATTTTGTAAGTCGACTTCGCATCTCTCGATTTTTGATAAGGCTCGCCTATTAGGCCTCCATACTTCGATTTTGATTACGAATCCGTCCGATATACGTACGTCCGGCTCGCTCCACGGACCGTCCGGTATACTCGTACGTCCGATCCCTCGATTACGAACTGGCCGATGGCGCCTCGTACGTCCGACTTTGATTACGGCATGTTCGATATAGTTCGTACGTTCGATATTTCGTCCGATAGGCATGACCTCGTCCGAGCACCCCGCACGATCTCGCCCTCCGTCCGACGTGTGATATCGACCCCAAGGCTGCGCTCGTATTTTTCGTACCTCTTCGTACATGCGATCCGTAGTTGTAAAACAAGCATTTTAGTACCGACCGACCCACTTACCTTCTCGTACTCCTTCGGTATAAGGGGATGTGTATGTTCGTTTGTGTCCGAGAACAAGCGTTCGGGTATTTTGAGTAATGTACTTATCTTTGGTCCTATTTGTTTCGGCTTATGGTTCTCTGTCATTGCATGCCTTACATGCTCGCACATTTTTCGTACCGACCCCCCGCCTTCGGGTCGGCGCTCAGCCGCGCAAAACTCGCATGATTAGTGTACCATTATAGAAGATGTACTAGCTGGATTGGCAGCTCCATTTGCTCCTGAGTGTTGCCGAGGAGTTTGTATGATATGCCTTCTGTACGGATGTTGGCACTTAGTATTGTGGTCGACAAGGGGACTGAATATGCTGGTTGCTCAGAAATTCGCTTTTTCAAATTAGAGCATGCTTCGGTCCGGTGTTATGCATTGAATTTTGTATGATTATAAATTTGTTCGATTTGAAGTGCTACAAGAAATAATATTTCGAAAAATTTTGCTATGTATTTTATCCTATTTGTTTTAAAGTCCGGAGGACTTTGTATGCAAGAAGAGTCCGAGGGTTCGCTGCCCTAGGTAAGTGGTCGGGTGCCCATCACACCCTAATAAGTTAAAGTGACAAAGAATGACTTTTTCGGTGCCCGGATACTATCTCTCCGGAAATATACTCTAGAGGGATCGCCTATACCTTTACGGCTAATCGACAAGTAGAAGACCGGACACATGCTCAACTCGGTGGTAGATATAATCCATAGGCGCCTTGCCTACCTTACTTCGACGCCCATCCGACAAGGCCCAACATACCGACGGCCGAGCTTCCTTTTTCTGCCGAACTTCATAACACCCTTCACATGGGTGACACTTCCAAAGATACCCAATCGTCGACCTCGGAATCTGTGTGTCGACGTCGAGCATCTCAGATATGACTTCTGTTGCCTCCGAACTGCTAATAACCGCTCCCGAATGAGTTTCACTTTGCCAGCTACTTGCTGAATCATACCTGGCCCCAATTAATTTAGTTTTACCAACATCGACCAGTCAATCGGTGTTCGCACCTTCGCCATACCGAGCCTCATACGGCTATCCGGATGCGAGAATAGTAGCTATTATTATCGGCAACTCCCGTGCGGCGTACGATTATTCTAGCTACCTCTCGAAATCAATAACGTAGGCCCGCAATATGTCCCTTAGCGTTTGAATAGCACACTCGTCTCCACGTCGGGACCGAGGGCGGCATGCCGTGCTAAGACTCACTTTCGGTTTAAGGATCGCCGTCATTGGTCCCTACAT
>NW_026721982.1:0-13690 GCF_029784015.1 Lycium ferocissimum | reverse complement strand
CTTAAACCAGGGGTTTATACGAGAGGAAGAGCCCCGGATTGGCGAGCTCCATTTTTTTCCGGACCCCCGGGACGAGTATCTATGTTATGGTATCTTGATTAATGTTAGAGACTTTGCGGACGAGAGTCACGTATATATAACATGTCCGTGTTTCCTAAGCGGCTGCGAAGCTTGATGTCATCATTGCGATACATTACGGCGTATTTCATATGTTTACAGATTTACTTGATTTGAGAAAGACGAAAAGTATGTTGCTCTTTGAAAAACTTTCATTATGCACTCATTTCATGATTTAAGAGTCCAAGCAGAAGATTATGAGTATTACGGGATCACGGTTCGTTCGCTCGGCCAAGTAAAGGTCGGGGTGCCCGTCGTCTATCAAGTTGGGGTGTGACGCTATGAGCGAGTTTCTTATTTCTTACCTCCTTATGACTTATTTATTGTTGTTCATGCCTTGCATACCGATTACATTATCCGTACCGACTTCTATTGCTCCGGGGGATTGTGTTTCATGCCCCCGAGGTATGTGTAGACAAGTTGGTGACCCTCTATCTTAGGATCTCCTGTTCAGCTTGAGTTGGAGCGCTCCATTGTTCTGGAGCTACCGAGTTCATTTTGGTACTTGATCTTTTGGATTTTGATTTGCATATTCAGGGGTACGGTAGGGCCCTGTCCCATCTTGTGATACAGTTATACTCTTTAAAGGTTTGTTGATATTTGTGGGTTGTATATATGTCAGTTAGCTGAGTCAGCATGGTTTTTAATATACTTTGTATATATTTGGTAGCCTCATCGGCTTGCGTACTTATTCTGAGCAGTATATGGTTATGACTCTTTTGAATATACTTATTTTCGATATAATGATTTTTATGAGACGACAACATGTTTTACAGATATTCTTGTCATGAGTCTATTTTGAGTCTACTTATGTCAAGCATGTTAGTAAGTTGGTGTCCAGTAGGTACAACTGGGGCACTAGTCATGGTCCATCGGTTTGGGTCGTGACATATCATCTTGATTACAATATTGTTGGCATACCCACCATTGGTACTTGTGATTTGGTTATATTGTTGGCATACCCACGGTTGGTATCTGTGATTCGGATATACTATTGGCATACCCATTGTTGGTACTTGTGATATTGAGCATGATTATTGATGTTGATACATGCATTGCATGCACTCTCATTTTCATGATACACTATTGAGATGCTGATGATATTAGATGAAACACCTTGATGAGCTGGGTTCGATTTTACTTGAGTGACTTGAGATGGCTGATATCCGATGTTAGTTTTGAAATCGTTGATTGAGTGGTCGATATCCTATGTTAGTTTTGGAATTATTGATTGAGTGAGTGCATGGACTCTGCAGGTCCCTCAGAGTGGTACCGGTGAGAACCCCCCATGGGCAAAGGTCCGGGACGGGTGGCACTTAGACTTCGCGAGTCACACTGGGTTGTGCTACCGAGACGTCGATATTTTAATCCGGAGTACATGTGTACACACCATTTGCATGGCATTGCATTGCATTAATACACTATTGCATTGCATTGCATTAATACACTATTGCATTGCATTGCATTATGGCTTGATTCTGAGATGTTTTGGTGTTGTACTTGTGATGTTAGTTTCAGCACTTGATATATTCGTACTTGGCACATTTGGGATTAGATGCTTCACTTAAGAGATGACGTGTACTTGTTAGTTTGTCTACTTATCTACTTTATTATCTGAATTGTGTTAGCTATGCTTAGTCGGTCGATGATGCCTACCAGTACTATTGTTTGTACTAACCTGCACATGCTGCATTCCTTTATGAATGCAGAGTATCAGGTTGGATCCACTTTCGTGACACGTGGCTGATAGTCGTTTCAGCTTTATCTTTGAGTTTCGAGGGTGAGCATGGTCGTCCACTGCCTTGAAGACTTCTCTATCTTTATGTTCTTTTCTATTCAGAGACAAAGACACTTTATGTATTATTATCCCGTACTTGTATTATTTCCCTTTTAGATGCTCTTGTATTACTCAGACTAGACCCTGGGGGTATTATTATTATTCCGCACTATTCTACTACATATATATATATATATATATATATATATATCGTGAGACTTACTTGTCTATTCTTTTCTACTTGATTAGTTATGTATTTGTGACTTTATTCATTGTTGGGTTGAGGGTCCGCTTACCGAGATGGGAAGGTAAGTGCCCGCACGGCTTAGGCAAAATAGGTCGTGACATAGCAGTATTGTTTTAATGATGGCAGAAGCCTATTAATGGTTTAATTAGGTTTTTATGCTTGCCTGGTTGGTTATTGATCTCATTAGTCTAGTGTAAAAGTTAATTGAGCCTGCCTATGCCTAAATGTACCCAAATGTGTTCTATAACATCCTGATTGTTATAAGACAAGGAATATATGATAGATAAGAGGTTTTGAGCATGATATTAAGACTAAAAATGAAAGATTAAGGTCAAGAATCTTTTTGATTTGTAAGAATGTCTTAAAATGGTTCAATAGTTGATGGTCTAGGAGCATAAAACCATAGTGTCACTTAGTTTAAACCAAGCATATCTCAATCATTTAGGTGTCTGAATAGTCTTAATAAGAGGCTTAGCAAGCAAAACACATATATGAGTTGATGGGATTGTCTGTAACTATACCTGTTCAAATTTATGATAAAAAACCAGAGCATTTGAGTGTCATTGAATTTGTTTTAAATATGCCTGCCTGTAAACTTCCTCTTTTGAAATATGTCCATGTTTTTTAAGTTCTAAAGGGATCTAGTAACACCAATAGGAGAAGAAATAAACTGTAGGACCTAAAAATGGCTAACTAATTGTTAAAACATGGCTTAACTTGGTTTTAATCCTTGACTATCAAAAAATGGTTTGGAATGGTATGATGACTAATGTCTTTAAAGGCGGGAGGGGGGGGGGGGGAAGACTATGATAGCACTTAGTTTGGGTTTGGACATGCTTTAACTATCTAGACTTTGATCCCTATAGTCTGTATAAACCTTTTGGTGTGATTCATATTATAAAGTCAGTACTTTGTCATCATATTGTGTTTTTGAGTCTTAGAGGCTTGCCAAAATGGGATGAGAAAGGTTGAGTATGTTAAGAGCTAAAATCGGGTTGGAAGTTGACAAAATAAGCTAAATTTTTTTTTTTTTTTTTACTAATGAGGAAGTTGTCTAATTATGATAGTTCTTCATTTGACCCAAAGTTGGCTTGTGTGGTGTCTTGTTTCTTGGTTGACTCCCAGGAGTGAGTTAACACCATGATGAATCAATATTGATTTGCCATTTAGGCTAACCTTGTTTCACTCAAACCATGCCACCTAGTTATTGTAAGAGATTAAAAAGAATAAGGAAGTCTGATATAAATTTGTCCAAGTCCCTTCCATGTAAGTTGTTTGTTCATCTCTTAGGATTATAGTTCACAAGTGGAATATGTAATGACATAGTTAAAGATGAGATTGATGGTAAAGCTTGGGCCTTTTTTTGGGGGGGAGGGGGATAGAACATGTTGTTTTGGCTTTGTCTTGGTCTGTCTTGTTTTGACTAATGTTAAATCAAGATGTGTATGCCTGTTGGAATCCTGTCATGATAAAAACGGGTAAAAAGCAGCTTCACACTTAGAATTTCAGGTCAAGTAAATGCGTAAATGCTAATATGTGTCATATTTTGTTAAACATCTAATTGAGCTTGGCTTAGTTATGATATTTGGAAAGTTTTTAATGTGTACATGTGAGTTATAAACCACTTAACGTGAGAAAACCTTTTAAGGGCACCTTGAGGAGAGGGTTAAGCAAGAACCAAATACAATATTGGTTCATAGCACTTCCCTCCAAATAAAGGGTGCCATGTTGTGTCCTATCATGTCTATGGGGTATATATTCATTATGCACCTATTTCTAGCCTTCCAATCTTTATCATTAGACCAAGGGGATGGGTGTATAAAAAATGAATTTGTTGATGGCCAAACAGGCTGTTGAGGTTAAAGGTTAAATCTGTCCATTTAAGGTTGTTGGTTTTCTAGGAATAGGAAAGAAATTAGTTAGGGAGAAGTCTTGATAGTAAAGTAGTTTCCTAAAATGAGTACTAAAATCACCTTATCTGCTTGAACATTCTTGTGTCATCCCTTCTCTTTAAGATTCTGCTAAAACTGAAAAGACACAGTTTTTCATTTCATCTAAGTTATGTTATATGTGAGCATTACATCCTCTCTGAGACCTTCTCTTATTTTGTTTTGACTTGACTAAGGGTCATCCCTGTGTTATCTCTAGCTAGCTGAATTTTTTCAACCTTGTCCCTTTGTGTCACTGAAGCTGTGGTCTATCTGATTTTCTAAATCTTCTCTGTGATCATAATTGTAATATGCTTGATCCCTTGTAACTTGTATACTCTTGCTGTGTTCTGGTACTTTGTTTTGGCATCATGAATTGTGAGAACATAATGATCTAGTCTGGTGTAACGGCTATATGAAGTGCTATTTAGCTGAGACTATGTATAGGTTTGTTGTCAACAATTGTCTAGTATACTTGATTAGGCTGAGCTTAAGTTTTGCCTTAGTTTAGGTTTGAAGGTTATTGCTTTTAAGAACAAAAGATAAATCAGGTGGTTAATTGAACCATAGGTCTAAGGTTTGTGTTTTAAGGTTAGATATACATAAGGATATATCTAAGTTTGATAAAAGAAGTAGTGTTAACAAAATGTATATATACAGGTGGTATATTAGTCGGTATACTATATGTATATACGAGTATATTAGTCCTTAAGAGGGGTATATCAGTTTCAAAGGAATAGGAAGCCCATTAAGCTTTAATACTTAGTTAAAATTTAGACTTAGCATGGAATCAGGGCTGGTCCATTTCAGATTCAGTGTGGAAGTCCAAAATCTTAACTTAACCAAAATAAGGACAAAGGGGCTTAGTGGGATAGACCTGATTATAAACTTGGGCTGCCAGGCCCAACATCTTAGAAACTGAGTGTATATATATATATATATATATATATATATATATATATATATATATATATATATATATATATATATATATATATTTTCTAACCGACGTGTATTTTTTTTATGTATCCTCCCCACTCCCGAGCCACTTGGAGTTTAGTCAAATATATTCTTAGCCCAACAGGTCCTTCTTTCATCCAAAAACAGTTCGAGACAAAGGGAAAGGGAAGCTAATATGTACGTGAGCGCATAAAAGGCCCAACCAGGCCCAACAGGTCCTTCTTTCATCCAAAAACAGTTTGAGACAGAGGGAAAAGGAAGCTAATATATACGTGAGCGCATAAAAGGCCCAACGATGGGTAAAAATAATTAACTAGGGGCTTGGTACGCCCCTAGCCTTGCCCTATCTTTGAATTTGAGATTCTATTTATTTGATTGTATTTGTATTTGTGATTCTATGTAAGAAACACATTGTATTATATTGAAATCTTTGTGGTTGGAATTAGCCGTCTTAGGATAACGATGCATATGTCATTTAGTTTTGACCTTAGGCACCCAACACGATTTTTAAAAAAATCCTCGGATAAACACTTTATTGATTTTTTCTGGGAATTAATTAAGTAAAAACGAGACTGACGGACGTTTTAAGTATAAAACCAAATTCTATCTCAAAATATGACAAGAAATGGCACTTCCTTTCCAGCAAATGAAAAAACAGTTTTCCCTTCTAAAATTTTGATACTGAAAACGAGTTTTCTAGGCATAGTTAAGTTATTTTCAGAAATGAGGTCAACAATAGTATAATTTTTTGGACCAGGCCCTGTCAAATTAAAACAAAAAGTTCAGCAAATACGTTTTGGGCTAAGGCCCAACCAAAAAAAATGATGAAACCGATGTTGGGCAAAGTCCAACTCAAACAAAGAAATCAGTTCTGGACCATTTTTTAAACAAATACAAAAGCATTTTAGAGTTAACCATCTTCATAATAAAAAATCGGGTTTATTCAAAACAAATGAAATCATACTTGTGGTTCGAAGTTCTTAAAGGTGTTTTGGAACTGTATACGGTTGACCCGAATGAAGTGTATGGATTATGCATGGACATAATGGAACACACACAAAAAAACAAGAATATTTTGGCAATTTTCTTAAAACAAAATGTACTGTCCTTATATATAAAAGGAGACTATTCTTATCCGGATATTTAAATCCAATCTAAAATACCCTATATGTAAAGGGGATATATTTAATTCGCTTAAAAAACCAAGTGGTATGCCAAAATGACAGTCTTTTTTTATTTTATATAAATACGGAAATAAACACAAAATAAATAGTTCATGCAAATATCACACACTGGAATTCGAAGGTCAACTGTGTAGTACGGATCCTTAATACTAGTGTGCCTAACACCTTCCCTAGGGAATCACCAGAACCCTTACCTAGAACGTTGGATTACAAAGGTTTTTTTTTACGGCGTTTAAATAAACCCTTTGAACCCGATTTTCCTAATTTCCTAAAAATTAGGTGGCGACTCTTTTTCAAAACAAGTCTAAAAGAGCACCAACAAGTTCTTAGTAGCTTTCCGAGCGCTAACACTGCCCACGAAATGCGAATCATAACAGATGGCGACTCTACTTGGGACTTAAAGGTTCTAACCATAAGGATTCCAGTATAATGTGATTTATTTGCTTGAACTGTTTATGTATTTACTTTTCCGAAATTATAACTGTCATTGCATGCATACCATAACTCCGCCACTCCTGGCATTTATTTTACACTTTGTTCCAAAGGAGATTTCGCGGAGCATGTGGTTGAACCTTCACTATAAAACCAAAGTATTTCTTTGGAACTGTTGTAAGGTGAGGTTGGCTCGTGGTCATCCAATAGCCCCAATCGTTCAACCCCATTTAGTCCGCTCAGGTACCAGGTCATTTGTCAAAACCCACTCTAGTGATATCTAGGGTAGAGCAAGACAAATCCCTACCGAACTAGAGCATTCATACCTAGACGAGCCTTTGGTATTTCAGACCTACCTAAGGCTCGTTAAGAAGACCACCCCGTGTTTGGACGATCTATGACCTGAAAACACCGCATATCATTTATTTGCTAATTAGAAACATGCTTATGCCTATGTGTTGAACCATTAGCCCTATGGGAAGGGGGGAAACATTAACGGTGCTTTGTTTTGTAGATGGAAAGAAGGATTTGGTTTGACATTGTCCTCGAGGCACCCGAGTTCCTCAGAGCTTCGTGGGAATAGTTGGGTGATTCGTACCGTAGAACCATTAGTTGTTGTTTAGGACATGTGCCTGCTATAATGACTATGAAAGGTTGTTCGGAGGTAATAGAAGTATTGACTGGGTATTGGGATGGTGAAGAGATGTTAGTTTGGTTTGGGGATATTGAGATGACACCAACTCTAGAAGAAATTAGGGATGCCATAGACATCAATGGAACCTATCGAAGGAGAAGACATAAGCCTGATTATAACCTACTCTTTTCTCAAAAACCTTCCATCGGCCAGATTCTGGAATACCTTGCTTTGACCCAAGCACCTTGGGAAAATGGGCCCACAGTAGCTTTCAAAGATCTATACAGGAGATTCGGGGATAATACAGGGTTTACAGTGTACTAAGAGGAGTTTAAGAGTAGAAAGGAAGGGGAAGCCACTAAGCCTTTAGCATTTGCCATCGCACTATTAGGTACTATGGTGTTTGTTATATCCCGTATTTTGTACCTTGGGATAATCCGAGTTAATCATGATAAGTTAAGGACAAGTTTGTAATTTCTTTCGATTTTGTTAAAAGTTCATCAGTTGCATTTTCATCTTTTTATTGGTATGGAATATTAAGGGTAAATTTGGAATAAGGAAAATTTGGGGTTAAAAGTGAATTATGAAAAGTTGAGCGTTTCATGAAAATTAAGGGCTAGAAGTGAAATTTTGGAAACTAAATATTTCATGAAAATGGCCATATGTGTGCCATGTGTGTGTGTGGGCCATAGCCCACATGTGTTAATTATATAAGTGGCAAAAGATGACTAATTAAGTCATCTTCATCATTTAGCACCCTAGAAAATTCAAGAAGCATGGAGAAAGAACAAGAGGCCATTCGGCCATGACCAAAAAAAAATTGGAGTCCAAAAATTGACAATCATGTTGTTGCTTCATAATTTAAACTCACGTTGACAACATTATATTTCGTATTTTTGTACGTTGGATTATTCACAAGCTGAGGTGGGATTCACACACTGAGATTTTTTTGGGACATGCGACAATTTATATGAATCACATATGTGAAGTTAAACATAACTCAAGAAGGACCCTTGAGCCAAATCAAATTGGAAGTCCTCCAAATAAATATTTTTAAGTAATGTTTTCGGGTGATCCGACTTGAGCGGCGTAAACGGTATTATAAGTTTGGAATTTGGAAAAATACCAAAGATAGAAGTTGTAGATAATTGAATTATATTTCCAACCATAGGTCGTGGGCCCACAGGTGACATCGGGATAAGGAGAGATGGACGTTTTAAGGCGGAAAGGTCAGTGAGCTAGGCCCAAACCGGGCCCAATCGGGTTAGACCCATGACCCATGCCTATTTAAGTCTAATTTCAGCCCTTTCCTCTCATTTTTCAGACCAAGAATACCCATAAAATTTTGGAAAAAGAGAGAGAAGAACCTTGGAGAGAAGAAAAACCAATTTTGACCAAAATCTGAGCCCCGAATTCCGAAGCCCATGAAGAGAAAAGTGTTGTCTGTTGCGTTGTCTTCAATTTGAGCTAAAAATCAACCAAGGAGAAGAGTGATAACGTGGGGGCTGCATGCTTAAGGTATGAATACGGTTCCTTTTCATTGTTAACGAGTGTATTTAGAATTTTAACGGATTAAAACGGAGGGGATAGTGTGTAGAAATGGATGAAATTCATGAAATTTTGTATGTTGATGTTGAGCGTGAGTATGGTATGTTTTGTGACAAGGAATGAACTAAATTTATTTAGTATGTTTGGATTGTTGTGTTGTGGATTCTATGGCGCTAATGAAAGTTGAATGGTTCAAAGTGAAGTTATAGTTGTTTGCGGCTTGTTATGGAATTTTATATAGTTTATTGAATTTATGGAAGTAACGGATTATTAATGTAGTTCATGAATTTAGAAGGAAGAAAATGTGTTGTGTTGTTTCCTTGAACTTGGAGGTTTCGGGTTTCATTATGTAGTGGATGGAATGTTGTTGAATTGTGTCGAAAGGGTTATTAAAGTTAGAATGCGTTTTGAATTCATTATGGATATTGTTGATGTGGTTGTTGGTATTGTTGTTGGATATTTGGCCGAGTTAAATTCTCGGGGTGTTGAATTTACAGGGGAAATGCTGCCCAAATTTCTGTAAATGAAATGCGAGCTCAAAATGGGATTCCGAGGTGCCTATGACTAATGTTTGGTGTCTAATGACGTGTTGTAGATTTTGAGAAGCCGAGA
The DNA here is from genome assembly GCF_029784015.1 of Lycium ferocissimum. NCBI lineage: Eukaryota > Viridiplantae > Streptophyta > Magnoliopsida > Solanales > Solanaceae > Lycium > Lycium ferocissimum. Next base: position 4,251 of record NW_026721982.1, on the reverse strand, counting down.
CTTGAGTTTGGATTAGCTTAGGAAGCAATCAAGGTATGTAAAGCTTACTTTTCCTTCTTTTGGCATGTCTTAGATATGGCTAAGCTATGATACGTTATGAGCTTCGGGGGTAATTCTATTCTTAAAGTCCGAGCACGTTTATGATGCTTATTTGCTTCTTGGTGTTGGCATCCTTATATGGTCAAGCTATGGATTATATGTCTTTGTATGATTGGTTTTCAAATGTTGCATAAAAAGTTTTGTTTTCAAAAGAGTTTTGTAACTACGAACGTCCGTAAATTTCACAAACAGAACCGGATGGCGTTGATATGCTCGTAAACGATTCTATAACGTATAATGACTATGATTTCCGTAGGCGGGCCCAGGTTGGGTTGACGCTCGTCCGTGGGTCCCGCGACTTCCTTCTATATGGTTCTGATGGCTTTTGAAAGAATTTGATATGACTATTTTTCCGACCCCCGAATATGATTATATACTTATCTGTTAAGTCTAAAATGAGGATTTCTATGCATATGATTTTGATACGTAACCTTGGTTTCTGAAGTTCGATTTGATATGTTCGCGAGTGAAAGTCGAAAGAAAACCTGATTTGACTATTGTTTCGGTTTTGAAATAACAGTTCGTTTTGATTATCCTATCGGGTCTTTGTAAGTGTTTTGCATTGCATATGGTTTCCCACGATTCTGCTTGTGCATTTTGTTGTATGTCTTTCGCCGAGTCCCGGGCCGGTATGTTATTGTGAGCACTATGTTATGTTCTGAAGTATGATGGGATACGAAGTTTGATATGATATAATAATATGATAAGATGATGATTCTGTTCGGTATCGGAGCCGGTGGTGGGGCAAACCCAATGGTGGGGCAAACCCAATGATGAGGCAAAATTCCACATTGGTTTAGGCAAATCCCACATTGGTTTAGGTAAATCCCACCTTTGGTTTAGGCAAATCCCACATTGGTTTAGGCGAATCCCACATTGGTTAATGTCGAATCCACATATGATAAGATATGATGTTATGATGTGCTACGGTATGTATATGTATGATCTGTATTTCAGGAGTAAGCATTTTGGCATTCGGATTATTATATTTGTCTTTTGTATCTCTGATGTATGATTTGCGTTTCAGATGCAAGAACCTTGGTATTCTGGCTATTGTGCACTTTCTGTACTCCTGACTTCGGTTATGGCTTCGTTTTCTGTACTTCCTGCTTTGCATACTCAGTACATATTTCGACACGACGGGTTTCTTCGGGGGCTGCGTTTCATGCCGCGCGGTACCCACGATGAGTAGATGACGTTAGCGTTAGCGAAGATGTTCCAACCGGATTGGCGAGCTCCATTCCCTCCCCTGAGGCCTTGCCGAGTCCGAGTGCTTTTGTATATTATGCGAAGTTATGGTAGAGACTTTGCGAGACGTTGTCGTGTGTGATATGTCAAGTTTGTAAGCGGCTATGTAAGCCGATGTATTATTATGCATTATGTTACGAACTTCATATGTTTACATTTCATACGATACTAGTTTTATTTGATTTGATAAGATGAAAGGCATGTTTGTTTTCGGAAAAAAAAAGTTTTCATTATGTACTTGTGTTTTTGCAGGGCCTACGGTATGGTTATGAGTATTACGAGTGTCGGCGGGTTCGCTCGGCCTTAGTAAGGATGGGTGCCATCCGCCTGGCCGAAGAGGTAGGGTGTGAACGGTGTTCCGAGAAGGATGTGTCTTTGGGCCCATAGACACTCGAGTCATATATCTCGCTCGGGCCTTTTTTTAAGTAAAACGGGATCAAAAACTCGATTTTTTTCCCCGGGGGTCATTCGAGATTTTTTTTTTTGAGCCCTAGCCTTGCAAAACTTTCCCGGATATTTCCAAGGGTGTAACTGTTGCTTTCTGATTTTTGATTATAAAACCCACAAAAACTGGTGGGGGGGTCGTTTATTTGACAATAACAACGGGATAGCCCGCCTCGAAAATTCTTTCCAAAACCTTGGTCACTTCCCGGGGGCGTGGGCCCCCTTTTTTGGATTTTTTGGAAGAAAAGATCTAGTGGATTTTCCCTTTGGCCTTTTTCGAGGCATGGGTTGGGGGGTAGGAAGGGTTTAAATTTTGCCCTTGGTTGGTGTTGGGGGGGATTTTTTTGCACCCCAAGTCGAGGGGGGTTTGGGAGAAGATAGGTGATCCGCAAAAATTGGGACCAAAAATTTCTACTGGGCCTTTATAGAGCATAAAATCATGAAAGCTGGGGTAATACTCCGATAGTGGAATGGTCGCGTGAGGTTAGGTCGGGGGCCCCCCCGCGACAGGGTTCGGAAATAGGGTGTGATCCCCGGGATACTTGTATGGGGCCCAAAATCATTTGGGGGCCAAAAGTTCCGGGGGCCGTACTTAAAACATACTATCTGGGAAAATCCAGGCTAAAAAAGTCCCGAACGTTTGAGGGGAGAGCTAATGATAGGGATCCCAAATACTTAGAGAAGATCGAGCATGATCGGGGATGTTTGGGTTCGAAGGAAGCGCTGAAGAGTGTTTGAGGGTACGATAGCGTCGGCTCGGTTTGAAAGATCGGACTTTGTGATAGTCGGGATGGAGGTATATGGGACATGTCTTTATATTTAAAAGCCTTTGGAGGGCAGAAGGCCCAAGACGATCGAGTTCTACATCGGCCCTGGAGGACGATTCTGTGATTTCTCTTTATTTTATTTTTATTTATAGCCCTATGTCGGCTTTGTCACCTTTTGTAATCCCTTTGGGGAAGATATTATTATTGATGATGATTTTTGGGGAAATGGTTCGGCTTTACAAATGGCACTTGCATGTTTCAAATGATTAAGATATCCTTGGCTCAACAAGGCTTTAGGAACACGAGTAAGCATTTTGCTATAAATTACATGATTAATTGAAACCTCATGTCTACTTGCTATATATGCTATAAATCTATTAAAACGAATCGTTGATCACATTCTAAATTTACATACCCAAAGAAGAACCAATTGACTCAACCACTTCCCCTGGTTTATCTCCGCTTAAAAGGTTGACTTTCAATGGAAAATCGAGGAGATGGGGACATGCTCCCCTAGGAGAGACCGGAAACCCTCGAGACTCAAGGTTCGGCGGATGAAAGACATCTTCGGAATAGGCGAGAAAAATAGAGGAAGTGGATAGGTTCTGGATGCGGTTGGAAATCCCTGAAGGGATACCACGAAAGCAATCTAGGGGAAGAATGTCCTAAGAAGTGAGGAGTTGGTCTCAAACTACATACCATTGGGAAAAAAGGCCGGGAGACACCCGAAGACAAAAGAAGGAAAACCGTGGATAAGGGTCGGGTCCCCAAAAAGATGAGAAAGAACTGGGGGGATGAACCTTTTTATCAAAGAATCTAAGCATATAGACAAAAGGAGGTACTTAGAGTTTGGAAATATCCGGGAAATTTTGGGGGGGTTCAAAATTGATAAAGAAGTGGAAACTGAGCATAGTGAGGCATTTGACTAATACAAGCCTGCGCTAGAGACAGTGTTAGCTGCATCTACTGAAGTAACATAAATTTTTAGAAGAGCGGACCCTCAGGCCCTCGTTTGGTGGGGTATAGCTTTTAAAGCCCATTCATGTCCCCTCAGAGTGGCTCCTCGATCTGTCAGCTGTAAGGACGTGTTCGAGAAGATGATAGCCGCTAGAATACCATGTACCACTCGAGCTAGGCTCCCAGTAATTTAGTACGCATACAAGAGATGTCCATTTCACCGGAATCAGTCCAGTTATACTTTGAATGAGTGCTTGGGTTTAAGAAGAAGAATCATCAGTATGATAGACGATAGGGTTATCAAAGCTTTGTGGGGGCCACACACCTTCTTGGTCCATCCCTATCGCCCAGGAGTGGGGGTCAGCCGACACACAAAATTTTGGGGGTAGATTTCACGATTTAGGAGACCTATTCCCATTTTTCCACCCGGCCGTCTTGGGGGAAAGGGGTTTAAAACCCTGAACTTCCACGAGCCCTCCAGTGGGGCCTAACCAAAATAAAAGGTGTTTTTTCCATACCGGAGCCATGGGACATGATATCGAGGAATGCGATGCTTTCAAGCTTGAGCTATAACACATGATCAGAGTCAGAGAGATTTTGGTCATCCTACCCTCGCAGTTTTAAAGAAGAAGAAAGACATGAGAGAGCGATTTCGTAGGGACAACGATTCATGGAGCTATACTTTTAGGTAGACATTGGGTGTCCTCCTTTTTTTCCAAAAATGTCCCCCCCCCTT
>NW_026721981.1:0-8091 GCF_029784015.1 Lycium ferocissimum | reverse complement strand
TTCGTGGCTAATATTCGAGGATTTCTGATTCGAGTCCTTCGTATGAGCATGAGGACGATCGATGCCGATGACTCTTTTTATCCTTATGTCTTGTTTCATTCTGGACATGATCTTTTAGGCTACTATGTATTATTATGATTCGGACTTATAGTATTTAGTTAGATGCTCTTGTATGACCTCGACCATATACGGGGGTTGGATTCTCATTATTTCTATATTTCTTTATATTATTATCGTGAGACTTACGTTATTTTATCTTCTTCCGCTTTATTTATATATTTTTGATTGTTGGAATAAGGGTTCGCCTACCGAGGTGGGAAAGGTAGGTGCCCGCACGACTTAGTGAAAATAGGTCGTGACAACCAGCCACCCTAGATACAGTCTCATTACCCATACTCAAAGTTCCAAAGTCACCCGGAGTATAGGATGAGAAAAATTCCTTCCTTGATGTCACATGAGATGTGGCACCTTCAAGTTCACAACCTACCTTGACTCATCACAAGCAATATTTATCAGATCCGCATCAAGGACAAGAATAAGATCTTGAGAGGAGTGACAGCGGCAACACGATTGCCATCTTCTTTCTTTTCCTCCTTATTCTCTATTCTCCTTTTTCAAAATCCGGCGTAACTTCTTTGTATGCCCCCTTTTTCCCGGATAGCACTTAATATCTTTAAGTACGCCTGGATTTGCTTCTATGATGTTCTCTATTTTGAGAACCACGATTCTTACCTCTCCCCTCCTAGTGTAGTCTGAAGACATCGATGAGGAGGAATCTTGAGATTTTCTTCTCATCTCTTCATTTAAAAGATCGCTTCTTGGCAAGATCCATAGAGATCACACCATTCGGAGCAGAATTTGATAATGAAGTTCTAATAATTTTCCAAGAATCTGGTAGGGAACCAAGTAGAAACAAGCCTTGAATTTCTTCATCAAAGTTAATGCCCATAGCGGACAACTGGTTCATGATCCCCTGAAAAATATTCAGATGATCTGTCATTGCGGAACCATCGTGGTATTTTAAACTCATTTGCTTTATCAAAAATATCTTATTGTTCCGCTTTTCGAGCATACAAACTTTCAAGATGCTCCCATAGGGTCCGAGCACGTGTCTCCCCGAAATATGGTTCAACACATTATCGTCAACCTTCGTCTAATAAAGCCGCAAAACTCGCCGATGCAACAAATTCCACTCTTCATCGGATTTATTATCGCTTTTTATTTGCAAAGACAGTTTCATGAAAATTCTTGACATAGTAGCAAATCCTTCCATTTTGCCCTTCCAAATGGCATAATTTACGCCACTCAAAGTAATCATTCTACTAGTGTTGGCTTCCATCGTTTATCACAAATACAAATACTATTTTATTCGAAGACCAAAGTAATTCTTTTCTGATGTGGAAGTTCAGACCGCGCTCGCAAACTACGTAGCATACTCGCATGCAACCTTGGCTCGATACCATTTGTTGAGAATAAAAAGAGACCCGCAAAAATAATATTCACGGTATTAGTGATAAACGCGAACACTAACTTATGGTTAAATTAGCAAGAATAAAATGCAGCAATAATGACACCAAGATTTTACGTGGAAACCCTTGAATAAGGGAAAAACCACGGCCAAGAGCAAATTGATATCACTATACAAGAAATTTACCTGTAGTAACGAGTATAAATACTCCTAAGACCACTACACCCACAAAAGAAAAACACTCTTTTGATTTTTTCCACCTTACTACAATATCACTCACACTCTATTTTTCTTCACAGACTATTTTCTTACACAGTCTATGGTATACCTCACTTTGCTCTCACTCAGATGTATTGTCTGAGATTTTTGGTGTGTCTAGCAAATGATTTTGGTGTGTCTTCAAATGATAGAAGACTTCCCTATTTATAGGGATGAAATGAACCTATTGATGTCATTAGTGACTCAAGCAAGCACTTGACAATTTTGCCAAAAACAAGGAATATGTTTTTCTTCCTCAAAACAAGGGAAATGTTTTCTTCCTTGTTTTCTTCCTTAAAATGAGGGAGATGTTTCCTTCCTCAAATTATGGGATGGACCCAACACAGTGATGGTTTTTGTTTTTTTGTCCACTGAAGTATAAGAATTGCTTTAGATTTCGAGGGATTTATCATTAGTGGTCACAAGAATTTGATGTTTGTGTCATGTCAATAAAAATTGTTCTCTGGCTTGGTTTAGTATTTTTTTTTATTTTTCTCTGTAAACAGCACGGTCGTTCAATCTTTTTTTTTTTTTGGTTTACATTGGATACGATTGACTTTTGCATTGAACTCCAATTTTGTCGTTCTTAAGGAGCATTTACTGTCATCATCCAACAAATTTCACTCTGTTTTGGACTTTCGTGTACTAAAAGAAAATTTGGTTTTCTATTTACTCACTATGGATTCTGACATGATCAAAATTATGAACCAAGATTTTGTCCGTCTTGATCGTTTTGATGGCGCAAACTTCACAAGATGGGGAGACAAATTGAAGTTTATGTTGACTGCTTTGAAGATGTTTTACGTGCTTGATTCAAGTCTTACTCCAATTCCTCCACCAAAGGATGATGATTCGAAGAACTTAAGGCACAAAGGAAAAAGAGGGAGGAAGATGAATTCATGTGTAGGTGTCACATTCTCAACACACTTTCTAATCGTCTTTATGATCTCTATACTGTTGAACCTTTGGCAAAGAAAATCTGGAATGCTTGGAATTCAGATACAAAGCCGAGGAGGAAGGTATCACAAAGGTTCTTGTTTCTAAGTATTTTGAGTTCATGTTTAAGGATGATATGCCTATCTGGCACAAGTACATGAAGCTGCATTATAGTATCGATTGAAAGTGACTGGAATTGAACTTCCCGCATCTTTTCAAGTTGGAGCAATTATAACAAAATTGCCAACATCTTGAAATGGATATAGGAAGAAAATTCTCCATGATTCTAAAGAATTTTCTTTGGAAGAAATTCAAAAGCACCTTCAAATCGAAGAGGAATCGAAGGAGAGAGGTAAGAATGAAAATTCTTATAATGGCAATAATAAAGTCAATGCTTTGACTAAGCCCTCAAACAAATCCAACAAAGAAAAGCAAAGCAAAGGAATTTCTCTTGATCCTAAAAAAGATCAAAATAAACTCAAGAAGTCCAAACAAGAAGGTTGCTTTGTGTGCGGAAAATCTGACCATTATGCTAGAGATTGCAAATTTAGAAAGAACCAGAAACCAGAAGTGAATTCAAAAAAAGAAAATGAAGAGATCATTGCTAGTGTGAGCGAGATCTACACCATAAAAGGCAAAGTTTCTGATTGGTGGTATGATACATGTGCTACTGTTCATGTTTGTTATGACAAGTCCCTCTTCAAGACTTACAGAGAAGTTACTGATGAGCTAGAGGTTCAAATGGGAAATGAAGGAAGGTCCAAAGTTTTTGGCAAGGGAAATGTCGAACTTGCCTTTACTGTGAAAGATGGTTACTCTAATCAATGTCTTACATGTTTAAAGCTATGAATCAAAATCTTGTTAGTGGGGTACTTTTGGGCAAACCGAGTATTAAATCTGTAATTGAATCGGGAAAACTGGTTTTATCCCGAAATGGTGTCTTTGTTGGAAAAGGCTATTCTACTGATGGAATGGTCAGATTGTCTGTAACCGATGATTTTATTATTAATAATAAGAATGATGCTTCTGTTTATATGCTGGATTTAATTTCTTTATGGCATTATAGATTAGCACATGTTGGCCTAAGTACTTTGAAAAGAATGGTTAAAATTGGATTAATTTCATGTGATTTAAGTGATTTTAAAAAATGTGAATTATATGTCAAATCTAAATTGACTAAGCCTTTTAAAAGTGTTGACAAATACTAATTTGTTAGATTTAATTCATTATGATATGCGAGTTAAATGGCATGCTAACAAGAGAAGGAAATAGATATTTCATAAAAGATAGTTCTAGATATACTTATGTATATTTGTTGGGACACAAAGATGAAGCTTTTAATACTTTTAAGAATTATAAGGCAGAAGTGGAAAATCAATTAGGAAAAAGAGTTAAAGTCTTAAGAAGCGATAGAGGAGGAGAATATTTTCCTAAAGAATTTAATGCTTTTTGTGAAGAAAATGGTATTATCCATGAATGTTCTGCTCCTCATACTCCTCAACAGAACGGTTTAGCTGAAAGAAGAAATAGAACTTATTTAGAAATGATTAATGCTTTGATGTTATATTCGGAATTGCCATTTAATTTGTGGGGAGAAACACTTTGCTACATTTCATATATTTGATAGGATTCCTATGAAGAAAAATCGATTACTCCATATGAATTATGGAAGGGAAGGAAGCCTAATATAGGCTATTTTAAAGTGTAAGGTGTCTTGCATATTTCAAAATAATGATCCAAACCGGACCAAGTTGGGTCCTAGAGGACCGGGCGTGCATTTGTAGGTTATGCCTCAAACAACAACGTTTATCAACTTCTTAATTTAGAGTCAAATGTAATTATCAATCTAGAGATGTGAATTTTTTTGAATATCTTTTAACCTTTGGAAAAAGATTTCAATCTTCATCAACTGATAAAACATTAGAAGAAACATCTCAAAGGATTGTAGAGCAATCTAGTTCACAAGAGGATACCTAGTGAACAAAGGAGAAGCACTAAAGCTCGAAAGGCTAAAATACTGGGATCAAATGACATTGACTTCAACGTATTTTTTTAATCTTGTTGAGGTAATAGAGATACAATATGGGTACAATTCCAATATTCTTCAAGTGGAAGACGATCCTAAAACTTATAAAGTTGCTTATTTTGAGATGCGCCTTCTTTTTCGAAAGATGCTATTAAAGACGAAATGGATTCAATAATGTCAAACCACACTTGGGAACTTGTTGATTTGCCTCCAACTTCTAAACTTATTGGTTGTAAGTGGGTGTTTCGAAGAAAGTAGCATACTGATGGGACTTTACATACCTACAAAGCTGTGTTAGTAGCCAAGGGTTTTGGCAGAAAATGAATTGATTATTTTGATACATATGCACCCTGGCAAAGAATAACTTCGATTATGATAATGTTTGCTTTAACATCTATTTACGATTTACATGTTCATCATATGGATGTCAAAACGACATTCTTAAATGGTATCCGATGATGAGGTCTATACGTGGAACAACCTCATGGTTCGTTTCACTGAAACGAACATAAAGTTTGTAAGTCATTGTAAGTCTTTGATGGACTAAAATGGCCCCTAAACGATGACATGAAAAAATTGACAAAGTAATTTTATCTTTTGGTCTTAGACATAATATAGCCGATAAATGTGTTTATACTAAGATATGTAGTAATCATTTTGTCTTAGTTTGTTTATATGGTTGACGAAATGTTAATTGTAAGCAATGATATGAATGAAATTATAGAACGTAATGAACGAGATTATGTAAACGAAAAGGTTTCTATCTTCCTCATTCAAGATGAAGGATCTTGGCCAAGTTGATACCATATTGGGTATTCAAATTAAAAGAAATAGCGGGGGATATGTATTAGGTCAATCTATTACATTGAAAAAGTGCTAAATAAATTTAGTCACTTAAACATAAAAAAGAGTTAATACTCATCAAGTTAATTAAGAATGAAGGAAGAGTTGTGGCTCAACTTGAGTTTGCAAGTGCTATTGGAAGTCTTATGTATGCTACACAATGCACAAGACCAGACACATCATTTGCAGTTAGTAAACTAAGTAGATTTACCATCAATCCGAGTATTGATCATTGGAAATCCATTGAGCGAGTTTTCGGTTTTCTTAAGAAAACTAAAAATTTGTGTATTCAATACCAAAGTTTCCGCTATTTTAGAAGGATATACCGACGCAAGTTGGATATCAAGTTTGGGGAGACAACAAATCCACCATTGGGGTGGGTGTTTTACCTCGTGAGGAGGTACAATTTTCGGAAATCTAAGAAACAAAACTTGCATAACACATTCAACCATGGAATCGAATTTGTTGCATTAGCGTACAGAAAGAAGTCGAGTATCCGAGGATTTCCTTTTAAAAATTCCATTGATCTCAAAAGGCGTGAGTTCGATTTATTTATCGCGATAGTCAAGCATTTCAGTCGAGCATATAGCAATATATACAATGAAAAGTCAAGACACATAAGTCTTCGACATGATTATGTGAGAAAATTAATTAAAGATGGAATTATCTCTTCACATTCGTGAAGTCAAAAATTAATTTAGCTGATCCAAAGGAGGGCATCTAAATAATTCCAAGTATAAATTTTAAGGTTTCAGAGTCATATGAAGCGGCCAAGTAAGTTTGTCAAGAAATTAGAATTTAAGCCATGTTTTGGGAAGAATTCGTTATCATTTGAGTTATAAACTGCTTAGCATTTCCTTGATGGGGAGATATAGGGCCCCTTATAGAGTTAATGAAGTTTTATACAAGTTCCAAGAAGGTTTCATAAGGATTGGAGGTCAAACAAATCCAAAAGAATGCATTTTCGCAAAGAATCGGAGTTTGTGGACCAGTTTGCTGTCGCAAACTGAGTTTGCTGTGCAGCAAACTAGCCGAAAACTCACCCAATTAGCAGCCCTCACTTCCCAACCTCCTCCCTAAGATAGAGGGAGATGCAAGCCGTATATCCAAGATGCTTTCGAGCCGCATCTCCACCGCAAATTGATGCGGGGGGCGAATTTGACACCTTTTTAAATCCTAAAAGGTCCCATTTTCATATCAACCTCTCACACTTATTTCCCCACATTTATAGAGAGTTCTTGAAGGTTACACAATATTCCAAAACCTTCCATACCATCACATATAAAGATCGACATCAAAACCTCAAGATAATCCATGAAGATTGTTCTTTGCTTTCTCTTGGTGTGATTTAACTTGATCTTGGAAGGAGTTGAGGCAAGGTGAAGTTCTTTCATTATAAAGTACGTTTCTTCATCCTATTTATATGACACTAATTTGACTTAAAGGTGTTACAAATTGGAAAGTTTAAAAAGAATTAAAGTTTTTGCGTTAAGTCATAAAGTGGTCAAGGAAGTCGATGACAGATGATGTACTTGAAAGAGGATTTTGGATAAAATTGAGAGTAAATTGAATATAACTTCTTTATTATGGTATTTTGGATGTTATTATTGTTGTTTGGGAGCTGTTTTGTAATTTGGGGGAGTCGATAAAATAGGGAAATGCTGCCCAAATTCCGCTAGCTCGTTAATTACACTAGTTTAAACTTGGGCAGCGTTTTGAAGACTTAACCTTAGTATGAACCTTCTCGGAACGTAGATTTCGTTCGTGGAGAATGTTGGGCAATTAAGAAGACGCAAAGGTATGTTAAGGCTATCCTTTCTAAAGGTACGTATTATGGTTATGAATCTATCCAAGATATCCATAATGTCCTATTTCCTAGAAATGCTAGCACATGATTCTCAAAGTCCTCATGATATTATTGATCTGCGTTCATTGTCGTTGATCTCATTTTACGATAGTTGATCCTCTAAGGAAAGATATAGTGATAACGACGATTCCATATACGGGGGGCACCTGAGGCTCACCGACCTTACGTCACTCCGATAGAGTTGTAATGCTTCCTCGGATTCTCATGTATGCCACACGTATATATAGCTATTTTCTCTCGACACCAAGCTTATACGTGACCGTGTATGATATCTATCGCGCACACCAGCTTCGGGGTAAGGACAACACCGAGCCCCGTTATAGTCGGGTACGGACACAAACCCGAGTCCTGGTACGGCCGGCATGGGTGACACCGAGCCTATATAGCCGGGTATGGTATCATTATATGTATATATATGAAATGTTTCCGTTGGAGAAAGTTAAGTGCATGACAATTGTCTTAAGAGGTATTACGAGGTAAAAATTGTTCTCTTTATCTTATGTTATCTTCATGCCCTACATACTCGCATATCGTTTTGCAGACGACGTCCTTTTGTTTATGGACGCTGCGTTTATGCCCGCAGGTAGGCAGGAAGACAAACTAGACCCCTAGGCTGTTTTATCAGTGATTGTACAGAAGTGTTCCATTTAATTCGATTTAAATTTTAGGTATCATTCTTTTGGCACATTTTTA
>NW_026721980.1:0-8072 GCF_029784015.1 Lycium ferocissimum | reverse complement strand
AATGTAATTATGTATGATGTGTGTACATGAAACCGGCTCATATGCAAAGAGTGTACAGGTTATATTCTCATCTCATGACTTATGTTTTCCTGATTATGCTCATTTCACTTCTGCCTTACATACTCAGTACAATGTTCGTACTGACGTCCTTTCTTCGGATCTTTGTGTTCATGCCCACAGTAGGCAGGGAGACGGTCAGCCGATCCCTAGGAGCGTAGGCGATTGTGAGCACTCTATCATCCGGAGGTGCTATTGATTATTCTTTTGGTACATATTTGTATATTCATATTTTGGGCATGACGGGGTCCCGTCCCGTCCATATGCTTAGTACTTAGCAGAGGCTCGTAGATGCGCATGTGTGGGTAGTGTAGTATGGTCTCCATGTATATGTATGTGTATATGTGTATATACTATTTTGATGGCCTAAAGGTTTATGTTTATAAAAATAATTAAGTTTCCAATGATGATATGTTTCCATGAAAGTGAGCGTATATGTTATGCATGAAAGGTTATGGAAAATGGGACGAGTGGTGTTCGGTGGTTAGCCCCGGATACCCGTCGCGGCCCGTAGTTCGGATCGTGACAATATCAACTCCCAACATTCATAGCAACAATCAAAATATCATAAACAACAAGCATCATTCAATTGCATTGCCCACATTTCACAATTTCACTTCAAATTCTCCCTAATCATGATCAAGGTTGACTATCGCGTTCTTTCTCATACAATACTTATTCCATGTTCTAAATGTCATTTATAATGTGTTCATAGTCACAACATATCCATTTTCATGATTCAATCCAAACCACCACTCAACAATGATACTATTCACCCATTTATGACCCATTTTCTACACTCTTCTACAATCCAAGTGTTTCAACTTATCAATACTTCAAACATCATGAAAATGCCATGAAACTTACCTTAGATAGCGTAGGAACAAGTCTTGAGTGAAAGTATCCTTCTTGTACCAAAACCCTATTTCACCTCTCTTGGGATTTTCTTGACTGGGATGACTTTAATGGGTTTCACACTCTTGATTCTTGTTGGTTTGATGAAGTTGATCATCAATTTTCTTTGTGTTCTTGTGGATGAAGTGCAGAGAATATTCTAGAGGTTCTTGCTTATCAACTCATTGTATACATTATACCCTTCGATGGCCTATTCACTGCACGCTAACGGGGAATTTCTAAGGTGTAACAATTAATCATTAAAAGCAAGTCTAAAGATTACTATGTCTTAAGATACATAAATAGAATCTTTCTGTGGAATCAATAGACATATAAGCATGGGAGGGTATTATGGGCTGCGAATCCAGTAGAGCTCACCTGGAATCTCCTAGCATAGGCCTCGGGGTCACCCATGAAGCTGAGACCCAGATCCCGTAACAAACTCTGCACTCAAGAAAAAGTACATCTGGAGTAGTATCAGTACAACACTAGTACTGGTAAGTATCATAGGCTGACAACAACTAGTTCACATATATGAAGAAAGAATTCAACAAGTAGGCATGTAAGCAATCAAGAACAGTCACTAACCCTATTCAAGTAAGACTCACTATAGTAGGAACCACATCAGATCTCAATAGTCTATAGTCATAACCGAGGTGAAAGTCTCTAATCCATCCAAAGGTTACAAAACACCACATTCCCAATTCATAGCCTAAGATTAAGCTTCTATACCACAAGTATACCAAGTCCCCGCAGTCCCTCAAAGTAAGCCACCACGTTAGTACAACCAACGAATCCCATAAATCAATGTATGATGTGATGATGAGGAATGCAATGCAAATGAGATGAATGTCGTGCAATGCACTGGCCAATAAATCAAAACCTGTACACACATGTTACGGACGGAATCTCAAAGTCTTAATAGTCGTGACCCATGAGAGACCCACGAATTCCATGTATCGTCACTGTACCGCCAGACTTTACCGCCAGACTGTGACCCTGCCACTATACGCCCGCACATACCTCGTATCGATAGCATTAACAATAGAGGTTTCATCTTTCTCATTCTTTGTTTTCAAATGTTTCCACAACTATTTCCACCAAACTGATTCCACAATTCTTTCATCAAACCGTTTCCACAACTCTTTCATCAACTTTTTTCCACAACACTTTCATCATGAATGAATGTATGAATGCAAGAATGAGAAATCAAATGCAATCAATGCCAATGAATATGCTATAGAGATCGCAAAGCACCATAAGCTAATTCAATTCTAATGTAATCAATTCCAACAGATATGCTATTGAGATCACAAATGTCACGACCCGGACTACGGGCCGCGACGGGCATCCGGGGCTAACCACCGAACACCGCTCATTCTGTTACTCATTCATGATATACATATATATTCATAATCATGGGAAACTATCATTCATTTGAAACATATTTTACTTTTGTAAACATAAGCCCTCCGGCTATCAAAATAATATATACACATATACATACATATACATGGAAACCATGGGACCGTACTACATGTCGCGTATCTACGAGCCTCTACTAGAGTACTAGAGATTTAGACGGGACAGGACCCCGTAGTGCCCAAAGCATGAATATATACATATATGTACCAAAAGAATAATCAATGGCACCTCCGAAAAATGGAGTGCTCACAAACGCCATCGCTACGAATGCGGATCACCTCCTTCCTACCCGTGGGTACGAACACGACGCGTCCAAAGAAAGACGTCGATTTTAACATTGTACTGAGTATATAAGGCATAAACAAAAGTAAGACATCAATGAAATAAGGGAGACATCAAATGAGGAGCTGTTATATCCCGTATTTTTTAAACATTGGGACATTCTAAAGCAAATTGCGACAAGTTAAGGACGAGACTATTTTGGGATTCGGGGTAGAGATTTTTAATCTCCGATTTTGTTTTAATCACAAGTTGCTTGTAAATTTTATTTGGTGTAGAAATATTATTGGAGATTAGGGATTAATTAACCATGATTAGATTACTAAATGGGATTAACAACTTAATTAATCACTAATTAGGCCATTAGTGGCCGAGTTGGTCCCACACAAGGCTTGGCCAAATTTGATTGGCTTAAGCCATGAGTGGGACATGTGTCCAACACTTAGGCACCATATAAAAGGAAAATTGATGACAAATCAATTCATTTTACACTTTACAAAATTAGAAAACCTAAGAACTAGAGAGAGAAAGCTCTCGGCCATGGCTGGCCAAGATTGAGCTTGGGTTTTGTTGATCAAAAAATATTTTTTCCAAGTAATTCAACTCATTCGGAAGTGTGTAATAATGTGGAGTTGAGTTTAGGGCAACAAGAACAAGAATAAATTCAAGGCACAAGTTGGAACCAAGTTGAGAAACCAAGTATAAAAGGTAAGGTTCAATCTTCTTCTCGAATGTTTTGTGGATGATTTGAACGTATTGTGATGTGTAGATGTGTATAAAAATTGTGTATGTTGATGTTGGAAAGTCTGGCAAGCCGTAGGGTCTGTGTTAGGGGAATAATGGTGAATTGATGTTACTTGTTATTTGATTGTTCTTGTTATGGATTGCAAGGTGAAAATGAAGGTTTAATGATTCAAGATGAAGTTGTAGTTGTTTGTGGGCTGTTATAGGAGTTAATATGATGTTAATATAGTTTGTTGTAATTATGTAAATGATGTTGTCAACGTGTGGTTGTTGGTATAGTTCATGAAATTGAAAGAAAAGAATGTGTTGTTGTTATTCTTGTCGAGTTTGGAATTGTAGGTGGTATGGTATGTTGGTTGGGTTGTTTGAGATGTTGTGCGGGTTGTCCGAAGCATTCTCGAGTCTTGTTTAAATGGTCTCGCGTTCTCGCATTCTCGAGTCTTGTTTGAATGGTCTCGGGTCAGCATGCACTGTGTTCTGGAGTATGCTGTGTTATGGCGCCAGAGACGGGGTGGCGACCATGTTAACCGAGTCCTATAATGGGTCGGATATGACATATGATATTGACATGCATGATTTGTGTTCAAAAGCAAGCATTTTGGTATTCTGGTTATTGTACTATTCTCCTGTACTTCTTATTTCGGTTATGATCCTGTTACCGCATTTTATGCTTTACATACTTCGCATATTTTACCGACCCCTTTCTTCGGTGTTTCATGCCCGCAGTACGACGCTCGTTTTGGTGATCCGCCACCAGGATATCTATTCTCCGCCGTCTTGGAGTGCTCCCTTGTTCGGAGCCTACATTTTTGGTACGTATCCTTTTGTTGTATATTTATGATTAGCTTGTGGGTACTAGCAGGGCCCCGTCCCGTCATATGTTATCTTGTTGTCACTCTTAGAGGTCTGTAGACACATGCGTGGGTTGTATATAGTTACCATTCGCCCGTCGTATGACTTATGTTTTGGGGCGTTCCGATTCGTAGTGGCGCCTTGTCGGCTTGCGTATATATATGTGTTTTGGGATGTTATGTGTGGTGGCAGCCTTGTCGGCTTGCGTATATATACGTATGTTCGAAAGCGTGTGTTATGATAGCCTTGCCGCTTATATACGATGCTATGTTGGAAGTTGTAACTCCTCGAGAGACAAGTTGTTGTTATATATATATGTGCGACGCGAGACGACATCATGCCTTTCTATATATAAGTTCTTTATTATGCTAGTGGTGGGTGATTCTAGTTAACAGGTGTATACGAGTTTCCAGCTCGGGCACTAGTCATGGCCTACGGGGTTGGGTCGTGACAGGAGCAATCTGTGCTGACTGTATCATAAAAGAAATTGTGCATGCTGGCTTACTCTCATAATCATCATCATATCATATATGCATACGTATATAAGCATAAGCTGCCCGACCATATAGGTACAGTGTGATAATCGATAATATTAGCCCGCGTCCAGGCCTCCCGCGTCCGAGGTATCATCTCATGCTGCCCATTAGTGGTGTCTGCCCATGCCATCTGGCATAGTGTATAGCTGCCCGCCTTAGCGGTGACTGCCCGTCCATCTAGGCGCAGTATGATATGATCATATGCTCATTGTATCATGCTTATCATAGTATACTCGTCGTAATATGCTTATCATAACTCATCATAGTATGCTCATCATAATATACTTATAGCAATACATGCATAAAGACTCATAGATAATCATACTTTATCGGGGTGACATAAGGTCGTGGACCCCCGATGTCATTATGAAGCATTCGTAAGTATTCTGCCTCACCTTGAAGGAGCAAGCATAAGGTGAGTGTATATAATGATCAACATCAACGGAGTATGGATAGCTTCTTTAACTTTATAGGAACATCATGTCATAACTATAGCATCTCATATTTCTTATCTCGTATAGCTACTCGTGAGCGAGGGCTTTTAACTTTCTTGGAGATAGAAATCTCATAGGGGAGGAGGAAATGCATACATAGGATTCATGCCTTAGAAAGAAAGGATTAGCCCCACATACCTTTGTCGTTTAATTACTCTATTGCTTGCTCGTTCTCCTCTTATGCTCACGTCGTTTACCTTCAAGAGAGTTCGTATCGTCATTAGCTAGGCAATCATAAGGACGTGCCTCTTAAGGCTAAAGAAAATTGGGTAGCGTTTCCTTTGTTTATATTACTTTCCGCCATGTTCCATATCAACTCCCAACATTCGTGACAACAATCGTCATTCATTTACATTATTCGCATTTCACATTTTCATCCCAATTCTCCATAAACATGACCGAGGTTCACCATCGCATTCTTTCACATATAACACTCATCTCATGTTCTAAATATCATTTATAACACATTTATAATCCCAACATAACCATTCCCATGATTCATTCCAACTACTATTTCCCAATGACATTATTCACCCATTTATAATCCATTTTCTATACTCTTCTATAATCCATGTGTTTCAACTTACTAATACTTTAAATAGCATAGAAAGGTCATGAAACTCACCTTAGATGACGGAGGAACAAGTTTGGATGATACTACACCTTTTCTACCAAAACCCTACTTCACCTTTCTTGAGATTTCTTGACTTGGATGACTTTGATGAAGTTTCATAAGCTTGATTCACTTCAAATCTTGTTATTGATCCTTGATCCCCTTTGTTTTCTTGTGGATGATATTTGGAAGGTTCTAGAGGGCTTGAGAGGTTGAAGATGTTGATGGAAATGAATAAAATGAAGTGGGATTACATTTAAAGACTTGGAACCATTTCAGTCGTCAGGACTTCCACAGACTACTTCACGGTCCGTGGATCATGGTGTTGCTCATGGAACTGGTCGTGGTTCATGACCAGCCAGCCCACCTTCTTCTACTGTGGCAGTTCACGGACACATCCACCGTCCGTGGAACATTATATGGTCCGTGGAACCTTGGCCGTGGAACTCATAGTTCCATCGGAATTGTTCCCGTCGTTTCGTTTGATCACCAATCGTTATGGAACCTTCTTAGCACTTGTTTATCACCTCATTAGCAATCTAAAAGACGTTATAAATCTTCTCCACAACATCATTAAGGCATCATTAACTCAATACTCAACATTTTGCCCGACACACTAACTTATAACTTGCTTTCCTTAGCAACTTTCTCTCCTCAACTCGAATGTCTTTGGAAATCTTAATTAGGATCATCAAATACTATTTCTTACTTGTCCAAACCTCGTATACATCATGTCCTTCGTGAGTCTATTAACTGTACGCTAAGGGGAAATTTTTCGAGGTGTAACATTCTTCCCCCCTTTTGGAACATTCGTCCTCGAATGTTAAATCGTTAGGAATTCTAGAAAAATTTCGCCAGAGTTTCCCCTGTAATATGGCGTTATCATCCTGTCACAACAACCCATAATATCATCGCCTCATAGGGCTACAACATAACAACAATATAAATTGGCCACATACGACCCATATACATAAAAGAAAGTACAAATACCTCACAATCCCGATGTTTCATCATAGATCTCTTCTAGAGGCTGAAATAAATGCGGATATGTGGATTTCATCTTCTCTTCCGCTTCCCAAGTCATTTCCTCTCGGTTGTTATTCCGCCATAGGACCTTAACCGAAGCTACTTCCTTGTTCCCAAGTTGCCGTACTTTGCCCGTCTAATATGGCAATGGGCACTTCTTCATAGGTTAACTTTTCTATGATCCGAACATCATCTACCGGCACAATTCTTGTAGGATCTCCAACACATTTGCGGAGCATTGAAAACATGGAATATCGGATGAACTAATTCGAGCTCGATGGCAAGTCTAATTCATACGCTACTCGACCCACTTTGCGGATGATTTTGTAAGGTCCAATGTATCGAGGACTCAACTTCCTTTCTTACCAAATCTCATTACCCTTCCATTGGTGATACTTTCAAGAACACCCAATCATCGACTTGAAATTCTAGATCTCGCCTGCGCTGTCCGCGTAAGACTTTTGGCGACTTTGGGCATCAATAATCGATCTCGGATCATCTTGACTTTTTCTACCGCTTGTTGAATTAACTCGGGGCCTATTAATTGTACTTCTCCGATTTCAAACCATCCAATCGAAGATCTGCACTTCCTTCCATATAACGCTTCATACGGAGCCATTTGGATACTGGAATGATAGCTATTATTGTAGGCAAATTCGATTAGGGGTGAGTGGTCATCCCAACTACCACTAAAATCTAAAACACATGCCCTTAGCATATCCTCCAAGGTCTCAAGATAGTGCGCTCGGCTTGTCCGTCGATCGCGGATGAAATGCCGTGCCGAGCCTCACTTGAGTGCCTAGATCTTCTTAGAAGGATTTTCAGAATTTGGCTGTAAACTGTGCTCCTCTGTCTGAAATAATAGATATTGGGACTCCATGAAGCCTTACAATCTCTTTGATATACAACCTTGCATAATCTCCTGCTGAGTATGTAGTTTTGACTGGAAGAAAATGAGCTGCTTTTGTCAATCTATCCACAACCACCCATATAGAATCATACACAACCGGGAACGGGGTAATCCTACAATAAAATCCATGTTGATCACTTCCCATTTCCATGTAGGAATTTCCATTGCTTGCAATAATGCCCCTGGCTTTTGGTGTTCTACCTTCACTTGCAGGCAATTTGGACATTGGGCTACAAATCGCT
>NW_026721979.1:0-7926 GCF_029784015.1 Lycium ferocissimum | reverse complement strand
TTTTTTTAAAGGGGTAAATTTGTAAAAGGAGAATTTTGGGGTTAAATGAATTGGAAAGTTAATTATTTTTCAAAAAAATTGGGCTAAAGGAAAGAAAACCTAAAAAGGGCCCAAAAAGGGGCCGGGGTTTGGGCATGGGGATGGGGCCGGGCCCAATGTTTTTAATATGTAGTAAAAGATGACAATTAAATCATTCATCATCTTTCACCCCCTTAAGAAAATTCAAGAAGCATGGAGAAAGGGAGAGAGAGACCATTCGGCCAAGGCTTGGCCGAACATGGTGCTCACAAATTTTGTTCAAGAATTTTTTTTTTCTCCTAGCTTTCCTTCTAATTCGAAGGTCCTCTATAACATGGAGTTGTTGTTGAAGCAAGCAAAGTGTTTGTTCTCAAGTTCTCAACCCCAGCTTAGGAGGAACTAGGGGAAAGAGGTGAGGTTTAATCTTTATTTTCATATGTTATGTGTCACACCACGAGCCTTACTAGGGTGTGATGGGCACCGACCTCCCCTCGTAGTCGAGCGAACCTTAAACGTTCGCGTTACTAAAACCGTCATTTCGAAATTTTTTAAGAAACATGAAACTTTTCAATATAGAGATCACCGTCTTTATACGTATTATGAAAACTCGCAAATAACACATAACTTTACCATCCGACAATATACTGAAATGCACCTTTTAACATCTATGACCGATTCGCGTTCCTCGACACCCAATTCACGTGACACCGTCTGCAAAGCTCTGATATACAATTACCATGACACAAGTGCTTTGACTCGCAACACTCCGAACCGAAATGGAGCTGCGCCAATCCCGCGGGAACAACTTCTAGCAAAGTCTTCTTCATCGGCGTACTGCGTGGCATGAAACGCGGCCACGAAGAAAGGGGGTCGGTACGAGTATGTACCGAGTATGTAAAGCGATAACAAATAATAACCATAGCTTAATTTAAGAGAATAGAAACCACAATCAAGCTCATTACCCGAGCTCCCGAGGAAACATAAATGTACACACGGGGTCTTAGAAAATCCTAAATAAATAATGCGACCAACACACGTTCTTCAAGCATACACGATATAAGTACGAGTACACCGATTCCTAGAATGCACAATTTAAATATAGTATCACAACGGTTTTTCCGGACGGCCTGCCGTAGGAATGACGGTGGCCCCGCCGGCATTGCGCTCTTGATAACAATAATGATAGCCCCTTCGGCAATGCCTCGACCAATATCGATAGTGGCCCTTCCGGGCGTTGCCGCTTCCGGCATAACGATAATGATTTGTAATGTAAACATAAGTAGTAAATGGGATGAAGTAAAACCTCGCACCCCTTTCGGAGTGGTTTTGAAAAAATAGCTCACTCGGACATAGGCGAGACCATGGTGCCAGACGTGAAGTCGAGGCCATAGCACACTCGGTGATCGGTGAGGCCACGGCTCCTTCGTACACGCACCGAGGCCATAGCACACTCGGCATGTCGAGGCCACCGCACCCCTTCGAGTGGTTTTAGAAAGTCTAAATATTAAAATCTCACACCCCGGCGGAGTGGTTTTAGAAAAATCAATTTTGTGTTTCTTTGTACAAAACTAGTTCTTTAAAATCATTAGTGAACCACGACCGCGCTTCCGAAGCCATTTTTGGAAAAATCGAAGTGATAATCATATTAGAAACGTAGTTACACGACCAAGTATATTATAGAACATAATGAGGTAGTTAAACAATCGTCTTTCGGTAGTCGGGTCCTATTCATGCAAGTTCTAAATGGTTATGCAATTTTTTCCAACTATTCATAGAACATTCAATTCAATTCCATTGAATGAAAAGGGGTCAAATTCAATCTTAGATTTCTAGGAATAGGATCGTCCCAAGGCCATATCCGAACCTATTAGGTCTAAAACATGCCAAAAGAAGGAAGGGTAGAGCACCACATACCCTTTCCGCCTCTTACGCTATTCCAAATCCCGGCCCAAGTTCGCCAAAATCTGTTTGGTCGCATTTACCGCTACTATTCATGAGACTTAAAATTTCAATCTTGCCTCGGTTTCAATACTTGTCTACCGAAATTTCGGCGGCATTTCCCCGTAAACACACCATCCCGAGGATATGGCTCGGCCCAAGTATTAACAACAATACCAACAAAACATCAACAATATCCATAAGCAATTCCAAACACATTCTAACATTAATAACTCTTTTCTATATAATTCGACAACATTCGTGCATATTCAATTCAACTTCACATATTCAAACTAGTATCAAAGATTGCATATTCAAATACCAATCCATAACCATTCAAACGCGGTTCAAGAACATTTCCAACAATCCGCACAATATTCAAAACAACCCAACCAAAATATAAGGCAACAAACCTTCCAAGTCCAAGGAAATATCACCAACGCATTTCTTTTCTTCCAAATTCATAAACCATACTAACAATCTATACTTTAACAACATTAATTTTACACATACATGAAACTACACTAAATTCACAATATCTTCAAAACAGCCCATAATGTTCTCTACTAAATCGATCATTAAATCATCATTTTCACCATAAAATCCATACAACAACAACCAAATTACACTAAATAAAATTTGTTCATTCTTTGACAAACAACACCACCCATATCTCACATCCCAACCAACCTACAACTTTCATGAATTTCATTACTTTTCCATACATTACAACAACAACTAACGCACTACATAGAATTAATCCATTTTCTTTCCATGCAACATAACACCTACGCTAAACATGCAAACCCACGGCCACACACATGCACATACATATTTCTTGGGTTCCATTCATTTTCACATACTATAACACTTCACAAATCATCCATAACATATATAAAAATATGATTAAACCTTACCTTTTTCCATCAATTTCCACTTGACTAAAAGTTGGCAACTTGTATGAATATGTTTTCCTCACTCCACAAATCCACTTACTAAGAACCCTTTATTGCATTATTTAGCTAGAGGAATGTTGAACAATCAATCTTGCTCTCTTTTGTTGCTGAATTTTTTGAAAGTTTTGGAACTTTGGCCGAAAAAATGAGATTTTTGTCCTTTAAAACGGATCTGATTGGTTTTATATCGTAGCTACGCATCAGAAGCAAGCATGCTGGCAGCAAATCGATGCGTAATCAATGAAAGTCAAGTTTCTGCGTCGACGGTTCAGTTTGTAACGTCTATAATTCTCTACTCCGATGTCCTATCAATGAACGGTTTGTTGCATTACAAACTAGACTCGACGAACTTCATTGTAGATTTGAACACCTTAAAACTCCACATATACTATGATGAGGTACATGTCAAACTCATGCTCTGAAAACGCGGGGTATAACATTATGCATGGTTTGTGTATGTTGTGGAGTGTGGAAATGAATGAAAATCATGAAATTGATGCATGTTGTGTTGGCCGTATAGGGGCTGTTTTTGGTAGGTTATAGCGAATTGATTTTACTTGAGTATTTTGGTCGTTGTCATGGATAATGTGATGAGAATGAAGGCATTGAATGATTCAGTCAAGTCAAAGTTGTAGCGTGTGTTGTGGCCGTATAGGTAGTGTGGTGTAGGAGTGAAGAACTAATTTTATTTAGTGTAATTTGGTTGTGTGTTGTGGATTATGTGATGAAAATGAAAGTATTAGATGACACGAGTTAAGTTGGGACCAGTTCAGAGTTAAGGTGGTTAGTATATTGGTAATATAGTTTCTTTGCATTTACATGAATGATATTGTAATATGTGGTTGTTGACATAGTTTAGAATTTGGAAGAAAGAAATGTGTTGTTTGTTTTCTTGAACTTGGAAGGTTTAGTTACTGCCAGTTGGTGTTGATGGGTGATTTGAATATTTTGTGGATTGTCCAAAGTGTTCTTGAATCTTGTTTAAATGGTTTGGATTAGTACTTGAACGTGTGAATATTGATGTTGGTTTGATCGTATGCGGTTGATTTGAATGAAAATGAAATATCGTCGAAGTGTATAGAAAAAAGTTACTAATGTTAGAATGCGTTTGAAATTACTTATTGATATTGTTGGAATGGTTGTTGGTATTGTTGTTGATGATATTGGCGAGTCAATTCTCGGGGTTGTTGAATTATGTAGAAGATGCGCAGGCTACAGAGATAAAAAAGATGGCTTGGAATTGAATTCTTCGATGCTTATGACTAATGCTTGATGTCTAACGACATTATTGTAGATCTTGAGAAGCTGAGACTTAAGTTCAGAATAGCTAGGAAGCAGACAAGGTATGTAAGGCTTACCCTTTTCCTTCTTTGGCATGTCTTAGATATGATTAAGCTATGATAAGTTATGAGTCTCGGGGCAATTCCATTCCTATGATCCAAGCATATATAAGAGTCTTATTCTTTTTTTGATATCCGCATTCTTAGAATAGTTGAGCCATGGTCTTTATGTTTTTGTATGTTTGGTTTTTAAAGGTTGCACAAAATTTTTGTTCTTAAAGGATCCGATGTCTAAAAACGTCCGTAACTCATATGTACGAACCAAATTGCTTTGATATGCTCGTAAGTGATTCTATAACGTATGATGACTTTAATTTTCATGGGCGGGCCGGATTGGTTTGATGCGTATCCGTGGTCCCCCGAGATTTTCCTTTGTATAGTCCTAGTGACCTTGTTTTGAAAGAACTTACTATGACTTCCGTTTTAACTCTCGACGCTTCTGCCACTTACTTGTCTATCGAGTCCGTAATGATGATTTATGTGCATATGGTTTCTCACCACTCGCTCGTGCAAGCCTCGAATATGTTTTTCACCGAGTCCCGGGGGGTATGTATTCGTGCACCTTTCATTTGCATTACCACCGGTCCCTCACTAGAGGGCCTGCACGTATATATATATATATTTGATGATATGATGATGTGATGATGCGGGGATGGCGGCCGGATGGCATATGATGATTCTATTCCACCGAGTCCCCATTGTGAGGGCGGGGTACGGTATACATGTATATATGAGGACATGATGCATATGATGACATTATGATATGATTTTACTCACCGAGTCCCTCACTTGTAGGGCCGGGTACTAAGATATATATGTACGATGATATGATGATATGATTATGATATGATTTTACTTACCGACATATGTATATGCGTTATAAGTGTTTAAAAAGGCAAGCTTTGGTTATCTGGTTATGCCGTGCTCGTAACCCCTATTTCCTGATTACATCCACGATCGTCTTTCACGCTTTTACATGCTCGCACATATGCGCATCGACCTTTTCTTCGGGGGGGCTGCGTTTAAATGCCATGCAGAACCCGTATGAGTAGAAGATGTTAGTAGAAGATGCCCGACTGATTGGCGAGCCCACTTCCTCCAGAGGGTGCAACGAGTCGTAGTGCTTATGTTATGATATGCGGAGTTATGTTAGAGACTTTTGCGATAAAGGTCGTGTATATAATATGTCGAGTTTTGTAAGCGGTTATGTAAGTTCATGTATCAATACGCATTATGTTACGAACTTCATATGTTTACAGAATTCATACGATACTAGTTTTATTTGATTTGATAAAGATGAAAGGCATGTTTGTTTTCCGAAAAATTTTCATTATGTACTTATGTCATGTTTTGCGGGCCCAGTATAGTTATGAGTATCACGAGAGTCAGCGGGTTCGCTCGGCCCTAAGTAAGGGTCGGGTGCCCATCACACCCTATCAGGTTAGGGTGTGACACTTAAGGTTGGAGTTGGGATACTTTCCATTTTAAATAACTAAACGAGTACTCACCTAATTTAGGTATACATAACTAACTTGTTTAAGTTAGGTTGGACTGAGGAAGTGGAGTGTCAGCTCAATATCACCTTAGCTCATCCCTAGCTGGATTGCGTCTTAGTTTATTGAACATTAACTTCTCCCAATCAGCTATGCATGTGTGGCTGTGTACGTTTTTGTTTCATTACCGTAATTTGCTGATATGGAATTTGTTCATTCAAAATTGAGGGTTGTTTACTTGATTCCACTGCTGATATAAAGTAGGCCCTTTTTTCTTGCTTATGATATAGACTGGAAATGTTGGCAAAGAAAATGTTAAAGTTGATGTTCAAAGTACCATTAGAGATTATGCATAAGGTGTATCTTCCCACATTTAAATGGCTATATCTTGAGATATATTTAAAATATTTCATCTCAGAAACTCAGTTATGTCATAAGCATATGCAAGTCTGATTAATGGTTTAAGATCTCTTTGCTGAATGAATGTATCTCCTGTTACACCTCGTGGATTTTTGCGTTGTCGTAAGCAAACTAACGTGAGTTCAGAGAGGCCATGATACCTCTATAAGGTCAAGAAAGACTTTTAATAAGTGTTAGACAAGTATCTAAAGGTTTAGGAATCAAGCGAATCGAAGAAATTAGGTTCGTTGAAAATTTGAAAAAAACTTGGCTAAATCTTGGACGGAAATATTGGTCACTCTTGTGAGGGGCATATCTCCTAGAATATGAGGAGTTACGGAATCCATAATCTATGTAAATTAAAGTTCAGCGAGTCGTCTTTCCAATGCAATGGATAGATCGCATGTTTGGGAAGTACGGAGGAAAATACGACCCGTACAATAAAGTACGCCCCGCACTTTTTGGGCGTATTTTGCAAAAATTTCCAGAAACTTAAAATTTTTGCCCCCCAAAGTACGTGACACTGTTCCCGAGATTTCCAGAAATTGAGGCGGTGGAATTTTTTTTCCCAACTTTTAAATACCCATTTCCGCGACTTGGGCCTCATTTTTCACCCAAAAAATCAAACCCTACTTTCAACTCCCCTAAACACCCATAAACACACCAAATCATTCCAAATCAAATCAAGAGAAGATCAACCTTGAAAACCTAGTTTAATTTAAGGAAGTTGGGTGTTCTTGCTTTCACTTGGAGTTGTGGGGATTAAGTATTGAGCAAGTTGTGTGAGTTGAAATTCTTCAAATACAAGGTATGTTCTTGGTCTCATCTCTTGTGTTAAGTAGATGTGAAGGTTTAGCAAGTCTAAAAAATGGAAAGAGTTATGGGAAAAAGTTCAAATATGAATATTGATGATATTTTGAGTGTAAATTAACTCAGCTATAATTGTTAGCATATTATGAGTATAATCTTGCATGAGGGGTAGTAACGATATTGATAAAGTGTTGTATAAAAGAGTACAAGGGGTTGTATTGAATTTGTTGTTATGGATTGTTTATGGAAAGAAGTTTTGGGATGGAATTGATATAATTTGAATATAATCTTTTGATTATGGGATTGTTGATATTGTGATTTTGGGAGTTGTTTATCATATGGAGAAGTCGTTGGAACAAAGGAAATGCTGCCCAATTTTCGTTAGCTATTTTATTAATTTAGTTTGACGATATGAGAGTTTCAATGACTTACTTTTAGCGCGAATCATCTTGAATGTAGAATTGTGAGTTTGGAGGGGAAGCGGTTAGTCGATAAAGTTAAAGAGACGCAAAGGTATGTTAGGCTAGTCCCCCTTTCTTTCAAAAGGCATGACTCGTTTATTACTATCTCTATTTATGATTTCCATGACTTTCCTTCATTCCAAAAGTTACAAGTCTATGATTATTAAGAGTCTTCTTCTAAGCGAGATGGGATATGTTCTATGATAATGATGATGATTCCATAGTTGTTAAACTACATACGACACTCATAATGCTCCTAAGACCAAAAACACTAGAGGTTCACAATTTTACGATTCTTGCAATATAATCGATAATGATCCTTATGATGGTAATTCTTACGTTATGACTCCACACACGATTTTCTTATTGCCCTTACTCCTAAAATCCTAGATTTCCATGTTAAGGCCCCTCATGATGAAGTTGCAGTGTTCTTCATGACAATGATTACGATGATAACCCCTGGAAAATACCCAAACCCAAAGTTTTAAATGCCCTGAGAGACCCAGGTTAC